>NC_135819.1:71912290-71984790 GCF_964213995.1 Mustelus asterias
CCCCCCCTCTCTCCTCCTCCCTCCCCCCCCCTCTCCCTCCTCCCCCCTCTCTCTCCTTCTCCTTCTCCCCCTCCCCTCTCTCTCTCGCCTTCTCCCCCTCCCCCTCTCTCTCCTCCTCCCCCCCTCCCCCTCTCTCTCCACCCCCCCTCCCCCCTCTCTCTCCACCTCCCCCCTCCCCCTCTCTCTCCACCTCCCCCCTCCCCCTCTCTCTCCACCTCCCCCCTCCCCCCTCTCTCTCCACCTCCCCCCTCCCCCTCTCTCTCCACCTCCCCCTCTCTCTCCTTCTCCCCCCCTCTCTCTCTCCTCCTCCCCTCTCTCTCCTCCTCCTCCCCTCTCTTTCTCCTCCCCCCTCTCTCGCGCGCTCTCTCTCTCTCCCCTCCTCCCCCTCTCTCTCTCCTCCTCCCCCCATCTCTCTCCCTCTCTCTCCCTCTCTCCTCCCCCTCTCTCCCCTTCTCCCTCTCCTTTTAAAGTGCTCTTTGACCTGTTGCATTATTTCTTTATATAGCTCGGTGTCAAATCCTGTTTGTTACTGCCCCTGGGAAGCACCTTGGGAGGTTTTAATCACATGAAAGATGCTATGCAAATACAAGTTGTTGTTGATTGGCCTCCTGGGTTGTCAGAGCTGAACCGTACAGGGGGAAAAATACTTTTTAATGAATATAATAATTAACTGATCCTGAGTGCGATGTACAGGAATGCATCTGCAATTAATAAACTCCTGACTTCAGTTTTTGTATGCTATAGCTGATGGAACAGCAAGAGAAGCTATGGCGATGAACGTTTTCACTTCTTTAAGAACATTTCAGTAAGGTCCTTGGATGGGCAGATTGTATGGGCTTGTCGGGATATTGTCCTTTTGTCTCCCTCTGTTTTGTTCTTGAGCAACAACAGCAATAACTAAACGCCTTGCAGAAAGCATGTCTGAACCTTTTGTGACCAGAGGAACATCTGGCCAGAGGTGAATACCATCGAATCAAAAGTTAGATAGGATGAGTCGTGAATAAAAGCAAGTGATCATTGGTGTATTGAGACTGTGGAGATGGATCGGCAGTCTACAATTTTGATTAACTTATCAACGGGCGGGATATTACGACCTCACTCGGGCAAGATCACAAGATCCCGCCCGAGGCCCACGGAGATTTCTATTCTGCGAACCTGGTCCGCTCCACGAGGCGGTAAAATTCCAGCCAATGTCCATGGGCGGTAAGAGGAATCATTCGTGGGAGACTGAATGAATTGTTAATAATAGCACATGTGGAATGGGAAAGGCCCACTGATCTTGGTGACGTTTTCTCCTTCTGTGTCCATCTGCCTCCATCTATACCTCTTGATACATTGATTTTAGTCATTCTCTGTTTGTGTCAGACTTAACAGGACAATGTGACATTTTGGTATTCTCATGTGACTGCAGCAACTTATTGCTACTTGGTACTTCATTTACTGATTTGCGTTGTACAGCATTTAGTTCTATTGTTTAAATAGTTCCATGGGCATCAATTAATAAGGCACTAAGATGAAGGCAAAATACTGCGGATGCTGGAATCTGAAACAAAAACCAAGTGCTGGATAATCTCAGCAGGTCGGACAGCATCTGTGGAGAGAGAATCAAGCCAACACAGCTCTGACGAAGGGTCATCCAGACTTGCAATGTTGGCTCTATTCTCTCTCCACAGATGCTGTCAGACCAATTAATAACGCACTCTGTGTTTCAAAAGCATTTGTAAGAAGTCTAACAACACCAGGTTAAAGTCCAAACAGGTTTATTTGGTAGCAAAACCCACTAGCTTTCGGAACAGGCTGTTTCAAAAACATTGTCACCATCACTTCAAGTTTACCCAGTTACTTATTCGGGAAATAACGTTATCACTATTAACAGTACATGTTTCTCAAGCTCAGTGGGGTCAAATGTTGCTCTTTCCGTTAGAATGGTTCATCTGCTGATACATGCGGAGTTTACTGATGATGCACTTTGTGAAAAGGCTTCAATTCGTGGAGCACACCTGAACCAGCCTGTGGTACCCATATTTCAATGTGTTTAGTGCAGTGAAACCACGCTTATCTCATCCCCTTCTATTTATTTATTAGTGCCACAAGTAGGCTTACATTAACACTGTTACTGTGAAAATCCCCTAGTCTCCACACTCCAGGGTCTGTTCGGGGTACACCGAGGGAGAATTTAGCATGGCAAATGCACCTAACCAGCACGTCTTTCAGACGGTGGGAGGAAACCGGATCACCCGGAGGAAACCCACGCAGACACGGGGAGAACGTGCAGACTCCGCACAGACAGTGACCCAAGCCAGGAATCGAACCTGGGTACCTGGAGCTGTGAGGCAACAGTGCTAACCACCGCGCCACCCCATTCTATTCTATTGCAGCAGGGCATGAGGAAGTGACTACCTGTTAATTAGTCGTCAGGTTGCTGAACTTGATTTATTGACCAATTGGAATTTTGTCGTGGTGTCAGGAAGGAAATGGGTCTTGCACAGGAAATTACAAATATAGAACCACTTCCCCATTGGGATGAAATCAGAAATGGCTTACATTCTTTAAACATTATTCAAGACACTAAGATACTTCCTACATGCCAGATAAAGCTTTGTTACCGATAGCCTGGAATGTTATCCAGCACCAGGTTAGGCAGCTAAAACACAAATATTGTATATGGACTGCAGTATTTTGGCTGCTGCATTTGATGTCACTCCACGTTTATTGCATTATGAATATTACGATTTGCTGAGACTCATTGCACCTTTGCACAACCGGCTGTTACTGATTTTAAAAACCTTTCTCCTAGCTGTCAGCATGAGGGATATTTCCTTTTAAATCAGTGGAATATTTGTTGTGCATGGAATCATACCAACACACATAATTAGGAGCAGGAGTTGGCCCCTCAAGCCTGCTCCGCCGTTCAGTAAGATATAATTGTAACCTCAACCCTGCATTTCTGCCTCACCCCCAGTAACCATTCATCCCCTTGCTGATCAAGAATTTATCGAGCTCTGAGTTTTGCTTCGGGAAGAGAGTTTCTGAGACTTTCAATCTTCTGGGAGAAAACCGTTCTCCTCAACTCTGTCTGAAATGAGTGGCACCTTATTTTTAAACAGTGAACAATGAGCAAAGAACCGTACAGCACAGGAACAGGCCTTTCAGCCCTCCAAGCCTGCGCCGACACATGACGCCTTTCTAACTGAAGATCTTTTGCCTCTAAGCGATCCGTATCCCTCTATTCCCTGTCTATTCAAGTACCTGTCACGATACTTTTTAAATTTGTTATTTAAAAATAAAAATATCTCTTAAACGTTGCTATTGTATCTGCTTCTGCCACCCTCTGTGTTAAAAAAAAATACTTGCCTCTCACATCTCCTTTAAACTTTCCCCCTTTTACCTTAAACCTACATCCCCTAGTAATTGAAATTTTTGCCCTGACCCCCAGTTTTGGATTCTCAGACAAGAGGAAACATCCATCCTGCCAATAACCCTCAGGATCTTAAAGGTTTTGATCAAAAAGTAAAGTTTATTTATTAGTCGCAAGTAAGGCTTACATTAACACTGCAATGAAGTTACTGTGAAATTCCCCGAGTCGCCACAGTCCGGCACCTGTTCGGGTCAATGCACCCTAACCAGCAGGTCTTTCAGAATGTGGGTGGAAACCGGAGCACCCGGAGGAAACCCACGCAGACACAGGGAGAACGTGCAGACTCCACACAGACAGTGACCCAAAGCTGGAAATCGAACCCAGGTCCCTAGCACTGTGAAGCAGCAGTGCTAACCACCGTGCCACTGTGCCGCCCCAAGCCACCAGATCAATGTTGGAGTCTTTGTAGCAAATTGCTCCCAATGTGGAGTGAGTTGGCCTGATGGTAGTGCATCCATTCTCACAGTAAGAAGAGCACAGGCCAGCCCGAGGCAAGCTCTGACCTTCAGCACAGAGGCTTGGAGACCCTGAAGTGAGCAAGCGAGCACTGCTGGAGCTCAGCAGTCAACACCATGCAGCCTACCAGCTTGCAATCCCTTAACCCTACAAGCCAATGGCTGAAAAGGTAATCTCAATCAAATGATATCAATCCTTGCCTGAAGCAGTGCGGGTCTCCTTTTCAAGAATGGTTTGAAACCATAGACCATAGAAACCATAGAAAATTACAGCTCAGAAACAGGCCTTTTGGCCCTTCTTGTCTGTGCCGAACCATTTTTTGCCGAATCCCACTGACAAATTTGGCTTAGAATTGGTCATGAAAGTCATGCCTCTGAATCACTTTAATTCTCAGCGACCCCTGTTTACTAAGCAGCATCCTGTTCCTCTGATACTTGTCTTTATCTACTTCCAAGTGGAATAGTCACTCGTTGGTTATTAGACATACAACAAGCCAGTCAGATTGATCATGAAGCAGAGCACAAATCCATTTAAACTTGTTTTTTTTCCACCCCAGATCTGGGGGGGTTGTTGTACTCCAGATGTGGGGGTTTTGGGGCACCCCAGATGTTTCAGTGGCATTTTCTAACCATAATTAGGTTGTTTAATCGCAAATGAGCGACAGCTCTGGTTTCCAGCCACCCGACCTGGCCCCTTTCATGTTGCTTCATCCGTGATTGTAAAAATACCTGATTTGAACGGAAACTATAGTTTTGAGTTTCATTTCTTGTGAGTTTCAGTGTCTGACTTTCACTTTCCTGGGGGAAGAAGCTGGTGCTCTAAATAAAGCAGTGGAATGGGGTGAAGAAATTTATAGAAATGCAGGCAGCAATTAGACATTCTAGACATCGAAACTGAGGAGAGAATTGGTGGGTGGACACTATTTTCCACTTGGTGTTCTGCTGCTGAGGGTGAAAGCTGTAAATTATCTGACGTTGTCCGATTATTCTCTCTGATTTAACTCGTGTCTGAGTTCTAATCTTTGCATTTCACATTTTCAGAACATGTCACTTTTTTTGCTCGAGTTCAGTGAATCTATCATAGAATCATGCAGTGCAGGAGAGGCCCATTGAGTCCGCACCAACACATGAGAAACACCTGAACTCCCACCTAATCCCATTTGCCAGCACTTGGCCCATAACCCTGAATGTGCCAAGTGCTCATCCAGATGCTCTATTAAAGGTTGTAAGGCAACCCGCCTTACCACCCTCCTAGCCTGCGCATTCCACACCGTCACCACTCTAGCGGCACGATAGCACAGTGGTTAGCACTGCTGCTTCACAGCTCCAGGGACCTGGGTTCGATTCCCGGCTTGGGTCAGTGTCTGTGTGGAGTTTGCACATTCTCCTCGTGTCTGCGTGGGTTTCTTCCGGGTGCTCCGATTTCCTCCCACAGTCCAAAGATGTGCGGGTTAGGTTGATTGGCCATGCTAAAATTGCCCCTTAGTGTCCTGGGATGCGGGGATTAGCGGGTAAAATATGTAGGGATATGGGGGTAGGGCCTGGGTGGGATTGTGGTCGGTGCAGACTCGATGGGCCGAATGGCCTCTTTCTGTACTGTCGGGTTTCTATGATTTCTTGTTCAGATGTTTGAAATGTGTGCAAAAGTATACCTGAACAATCAAATCCTGAATTATCTAACCCTTGCACTTTCTGGACTTGATGAAAAGTAGCCTTGCTATTGGCAGACCAGAAGCCAGAAGGATAAAATTGAGGAGCAACCTTGTACGAATGTTCACTGTTACTCGGCAACCATTGTCTTTACGGATTGAAATTTGTACCAGGTGGGACTGCATCATGGTCATCAGCTGTTCCTCGATTCAAGGATGACGGGATGAATTTTACCGTTCCACCAGCCAGGGGAATCTGAGCTGACGAGGGGCGGACCATGGAAAGGTCCATTGACACTGGGTGGGATTTTCCGGTTTCGGGAAGAGCGCGGTTGGATAATCCAGTCTGACATCTCGGGGTTCGTGAGCTTTTGCTGTGGGTCCTCATGTGACTGATTCCTGACCCTCAAATCTTTGGGCACATGGGGTCTGACACCCCATCTCGAGGTAGTAGGGTATAGAGTGCAGGAATTGCTTCCTTTTCTTATCTGCCGCTGCTCTCCCTCATAACTAAGGCGATGGGACTCTAAGCGTGATGCAGTTTGATAGACAAGTTGTGAATGATTGGTAGCTAACATTGATGTCAGTGCTGCCATGCTTCAAGGTGTGTCTTGGAAGAGTTTTCTTTGTCCTCCCCCAGAACATTGGCCAAATTTCAGAGTTCAGAAAACAGGAATGTCCAATCCATCAAAGTCAATTTTTACAGGAGTTTTGCTTGAATGCTTCTCAAGCTAGCTTCAGGAAGGGCACTTGCCTGACCTCCTGTTGAATCCGGAGGATCTGGTGGCGGCTACGTTGATGGAATTTCTCTAGCGTTTTTTATATGTCACTGATGCATATTCCAGCTCTCAGTGCTGTACAGGAGGGTGGTGACAACAGCCGCTCTGTAAACTAGGGTTTTTGTTGACCTGTTGAGGTCTTTGTTGTCAAGCACTCGCTGCCATAGGTTGCAGAAGGCTGAAATGACACAGCCGAACCAGTCTTGGATCTCTTCATCAACGGTGGCCTTTTGAGAGAGGTGGTTGCTAAGGTATGGGAAATACTCAACATCCAGAATCTCTCCTTCAATGTGTATGTGTTTGTCTGACCAACTATAGGTTTATAGAGGTTTTATTTTGGAAACATTCAAGGTCAGGCCAAGGTTTTTGCATGAAGAGATCAAAAGTATGGGGGGGGCAGTGGCATAATGGTATTATCACTGGGCAAGTATTCCAGAGAGCCAGGGCAATGCTCTGGGGATCCAGATTCAAATCCCACCATAGCAGATGGTGAAATTTGAATTCAATCAAAAAATCTGGAATTAAAAGTCTAATGATGAACATGAAACCATTGTTGGTTTATGAATGTCCATTAGGAAAGGAAATGTCTTGCCCTGTCTGGCCGACAGGTGACTCCAGATCCACAGCAACGTGGTTGACTCTTAAATGCCCTCAGGGATGGAGAAACAATGCTGGCCCAGCCAGCGACGCCCACATCGCTGGCTGAGCGGAGGAGGCTGAGGGGAGACTTAATAGAGGTTTATAAAATGATGAAGGGGATAGATAGAGTGAACGTCCAAAGACTATTTCCTCGGGTGGATGGAGCTATTACAAGGGGGCATAACTATAGGGTTCGTGGTGGGAGATATAGGAAGGATATCAGAGGTAGGTTCTTTACGCAGAGAGTGGTTGGGGTGTGGAATGGACTGCCTGCAGTGATAGTGGAGTCAGACACTTTAGGAACATTTAAGCAGTTATTGGATAGGCACATGGAGCACACCAGGATGATAGGGAGTGGGATAGCTTGATCTTGGTTTCAGATAAAGCTCGGCACAACATTGTGGGCCGAAGGGCCTGTTCTGTGCTGTACTTGAGTGGCAACCTTTAGAGAACTGTGGATATGGACCCCAAGATCTCTCTGTTCCTCCACAGTCTTCAGAACCCTACCTTTGACCCTGTAATCCACATTTAAATTAGTCCTACCAAAATGAATCACCTCACATTTATCAGGATTAAACTCCATTTGCCATTTTTCAGCCCAGCTTTGCATCCTATCTATGTCTCTTTGCAGCCTACAATAGCCCTCCACCTCATCCACTACTCCACCAATCTTGGTGTCATCAGCAAATTTACTGATCCACCCTTCAGCCCCCTCCTCCAAGTCATTAATAAAAATCACAAAGAGCAGAGGACCAAGCACTGATCCCTGTGGCACTCCGAGAGGAAGCATAAAGTTGCACAGCATGCAGATTGTACGATTATAGTTATGGGTGCAATGGTTAGCACTGCTGCCTTACAGCTCCAGGATTTAATTCCCGGGTTGGGTCACTGTCTGTGTGGAGTTTGCACGTTCTCCCCATGTCTGCGTAGGTTTCCTCCCGGGTGCTCTGGTTTCCTCCCGCAGATCAAAGATGTGCGGGTTAGGTGCATTGGCCATTGCTAAATTGCCCCTTCATGTCCCCCGATGCGTAGGTAAGAGGGATTAGCGGGGTGGATGTGTGCAGTTAGGGTGATAGGACCTCGGTGGGATTGTTGTCGATGCAGACTCGATGGGCCGAATGGCCCCCTGCACTGTAGGGATCCTATGACATAGTTAAGTAGTAAGTCTACCATTCAGGACACTGCAATGAGACAAGGGTGGGAATTCTCCAGCACCCCGCTGGTGCTACTGGCGAGAATGGAGAATTTGGCGCTCAGGCAAACTTCCATTCAATGCAGCGGGGCTGGAGAATCCAGCCGCGGGCGAGGTCAGAGAACCAAGATCATTTGTCACTTTTTTCTGTTTTTCAATTCGAGGATTATTATTTCCAGGAAATTTGTCCAGTTTTTTCACATCCTGCATTCTCTGTCCTGTGGTTGTAATGATGTTTTACTGTGACCTGTTTCCATCTCCTCCCACCAACCATCTTGACTCAGTGAAACTGTTGATTAGTCCCATATTTAAACACTGATGTATTTTAGACCAGAGGCTCATTTTAAATCAGAACCATGCAGTCAAATGATGCTTTCAATATTTTGTGAACTTAAATTTTCTTTGTTCTTTGGACAAATACATGAATAGGATGGGAATGGAAGGATATGATCCCCGGAAGGGTAGGGGGTTTTAGTTCAGTCGGGCAGCATGGTCGGTGCAGGCTTGGAGGGCCGAAGGGCCTGTTCCTGTGCTGTAATTTTCTTTGTTCTTTGTTCATTGTAGAAGGTGGAAAGCTTTGTTAAATACATCGCTTTGCTTTCCCACTTTCACCCTCCCTCCACCCCGTTTAATTGCACTTAACATTATTAGTAGTTTCATTTTTATTTTACTAGCATGAAGAATTGTGTTAATCTGCCTTTTTGATGGGACATTAAACTGAGGCCTTTTGTCCCTTTGTGTACATGAAAAATCCCATAACACTATCTAAAAATGAACAGGGGCATTCCTCTGTTTCCTGGCCAATATTCCTCCCTCAGCCAATATCAGTTTTAAAAAAACATTAACTGGTTATAATCACATCATTGTTTGAGGCACCTTGCTATGCACAAATTGGTTTTTCCCCATGGTTACAACCTTGACTTGGGTTCAAAGTGCCTCAATGGTATTTTGGGAACATTCTAAGGTCACAAAAGTGCTATACAAATGCAATATAATATGAGTAAAATACTGCAGATGCTCGAATCCAAAACAAAAGCAGAAAATGTTGGAAAATCATAGAAATCCTACAGTGCAGAAGGAGGCCATTCGGCCCATCGAGTCTGCACCGACCACAATCCCACCCAGGCCCTACCCCCACATATTTACCCGCTAATCCCTCTAACCTACACATCTCAGGACTTTAAGGGGCAATCAACCTATCCAGCACATCTTTGGACTGTGGGAGGAAACCGGAGCACCCGGAGGAAACCCACGCAGACACGAGGAGAATGTGCAAACTCCACACAGACAGTGACCCGAGCTGGGAATCGAACCCGGGTCCCTGGCGCTGTGAAGCAGCAGTGCTAACCACTGTGCTACCGTGCCGCTCTCAGCAAGTCTGATAGCATCTGTGGAGAGAGAATAGAGCCAATGTTTCGAGTCTGGATGACCCTTCGTCAAAGCTGTATAAATGCAGACCTTTTTTTCTATCTTGTCCACTTGCTGCATTTTCTGTTACAAGAGGTTTGAAAGCCAAATGGACAAATTTCTGTTCCAGACACCCAGTCTCCAAAGGAATGCAGTAGAAAGGCGGGGCATGGGGCAGCACAGTGGTTAGCACTGCTGCCTCTCAGCACAGGGAACCGCGTTCAGTTCCAGCCTTGCGTGACTGTGGAGTTTGCACGTTCTCCGTGTCTGCATGGGTTTCCTCCGGTTTCATCCCACAGTCCAAAGATGTGTAGGTTGGGTGAATTGGCTGTGTTAAATTGCCCCTTAGTGGCCCAAGATGTATAGGTTAGGTGAATTGGCCATGCTAAGTTGTAGGTTGGGGGGGGGTTAACAGGATGAATGTGTAGGGTTAGGGCCTGGTAAGATGTTCTGTTGGAGAGTCGGTGCAGACTTGATGGGCTGAATGGCCTCCTCCTGCACTGTAGGGATTCTGTGAACGTTATCCTACACAAACCCCACTCCAAAGATGTACGGGTTAGGTGATTGGCCATGCTAAATTGCCCCTTCGTGTCAGGGGGATTAGCAGGGGTTATGGGAATAGGGCCTGGGTGGGATTGTGGCTGGTGCAGGCTCGATGGGCCGAATGGCCTCCTTCTGCACTGTAGGGATTCTATGATTCTATCATTCTAAGATGGGGTGAAGTGAGGGTAGCCTTGAAGTGAGGCTTGCAGCTCTGTTCAAATGTTACATTCATTGTACTCGAGGAAGAAGCTGGATCTGGTTTTTTTTGTTAGAATTGCAACAGCTTGGACTGATGTCCGATCTTCATCTCTTTACAGTAATTCAGCTTTTGCTATGAAGAGAAGGTCGGAATGTGTGCTTTAATCAGAGTGGGTGGGAAAGGCAATTCATATGCAAATCAGGCAGCCACCCACTGTGTGGAGGCAGAAGCCTATTTAGCTGTAGGCCACTCAGCTATACTTCACTCATAAGTAGTCATTCTGCTGAGACAAAATAACTGAACCACTCCACTTCAGCAAAGTTTAAGTTTGATTTCCAGCTTCTGTAGAATAATTTTCTGAAAATGTCGCTTTTTGTAAAAAAAAAACAAGGAAGGATTAGACTCCTCACTTGGGTAAGCTATTTTATATTGCTATGTGCACAGGTTTCAATACAGTCGGGGACTTAACACTGCGAGACTTCAGTGCTCACCTGTCATTCCTGTTTATTCACCGGCGAATATCTTTTGCTATCAGCCGTGCTGGCATTTTAGTTTTTAAAATAAACGCAGTATGGGGAAGTCTCAAATCCGACGCACCCTTCAGCGTAGGTTGAGTGCAGCACTGCCCCTGAGCTTTTGGTTTGAGTTTGTAATATCGGTTTATGATGTCTCCACTCGCGTTGGGAGTTAGTGGAAATGTTCCGTACTGTAAACAGCACAGGCTTCATAGCTGAAGTCTTCACTCCCGTAGTGAGGTTCTGTTGCAAGTTGCTGTGCGGTGACTAATGAAATTAAATCACTGACAGGTTCTGTGGTTTCTGACGAGTGCTGGTACTAATGGCAACTGTCCTGTTTTTTAACAGCTTCAATGTGTTAGCAGAATAAATAACTGGGTGTAACTTGGCGTTTCTTCGAGACTGAATGATTTTATTGTACAAAATCAGATAACCTGTGAGCGTGGCAGTGTTGCAATCAAACGGAGGGATTTAGAATGTTTGGTTACAAGAATACCTGGCTTAATCCGGTTAGGGGTCCTGGGTGAGGTTTACCTTGACGGTGAATTGCGAGAAAGCTTACAGTGGTCATCTGAACAGCAAGAGTTATTTTTAATATGCGCAAAACCATTTAGTTGTGTTTGGCAAGAGGTGGGTTCTTCAGTACATTGTTATGCCCCAGCTACCAGGATGTTGCTTTCTGATGTGATGTTGAGGCTGTGTGGCGTCACCAAGATTTTTATTGAGAAATGCATGGCCCTAGACCACAAGGAAGTTCTGCATCTCCTATCCTGTTGTACTGTTACCATAACAACTGGTTAACCGTTACCAAAGTAGACCTGGCCATTGCACAATGCTATTATTGTATTTGCCTTTCAGGCTGAGCATTGCAGTGAGGCAGCTCACCTCAATCCTATCCCCTGCCCACCCCGCCCCATCCTCCAGATCAGTGGGTGTGTTTTAAACTCCTTGTTGAACTCTGTATGTTTGTTTATATCCACATGAGGACGGCCTCAACCGGGATCTTGGGTTCATGTCACACTATCTGTAACCCCCATGACCTGCCCGGGCTTGCAAAATCTCTCTAACTGTCCTGGCTGGAGACAATACACATCTCTTTAACCTGTGCTTAACCCTCTCTCCACTCACATTGTCTGTACCTTTCAGACTTGATTACCTGTGAAGACTCGCATTCCAACCATTATTTTGGAAATTGAGTTTGTGTCTTTATATGCCCTGTTTGTGAACAGAGCTCCCACTCACCTGATGAAGGGGCAGCGCTCCGAAAGCTTGTGGCTTGTGCTACCAAATAAACCTGTTGGACTTTAACCTGGTGGTGTGAGATTTCTTACTGTTTGTTTATAGTGCAGGTCACAGTACCTGACTGGAGAGGATAGTGAATTTGCTGGTAGAGTTTGGCACTAGGCATGCTGAGCTTGGGTAGGCATCCATAGATAACCTTGTCCTGATGCTATTAAACATTTTTTTTCCACATAAAAGTTGGTAGGATTGCATAGGAACTCTTCCAAGCTGGCTGCAAACACATTATTGAAGTAACCACAGTTGGTCTGAAGTTCATAGACAGTCTGCGCCTTGCCCTTTAATCACATGCGAACCCAGTGCATGGTCCCTTTGATGTCCACCACGGCTCAATAGGCAGCAGCTCTTGCCACTGAGTAAGAGTATCAGGTTCAAGTTCCATTTCAGGACTTGAACACAAAAATCAAAGCTGACTCCCCAGATACTGAAGCAGCCCGTGTCACATGCAGCAAGACCTGGACATCCAGGCTTGGGTTGACAAATGGCAAGTATCATTTATATCACACAAGTGCCACGCAACCAAGCATCTAACCAATGCCCCTTGACATTCAATGGCATTACCATCGCTGAATTCTCCACTATCAATATCCCAGGGGTTACCATTGACCAGAAACTGAACTGGTCCAGCCATATAAATACTGCCGATACAAGAGCAGTTCAGAGGCTAGGAATCCTGTAGTGAGTAACTCGCCTCCTGACTCCCAAAGTCTCTACAATCTAAGAACAGAACCACTGCACCTCCCACAACAACTTCCTTGCTTCTATCTTATCTATTCCCTTCATAATCCTATATGTTTCTATAAGATCTCCCCTCATTCTTCTGAATTCCAATGAGTATAGCCCCAGTGTACTCGGTCCCTCCTCATAAGTCAACCCTCTGAACTCCGGAATCAACCTAGCGAATCTCCTCTGCACCCCCTCCAGTGCCAGTATATCCTTTCTCAAGTAAGGAAACCAAAACTGTGCACAATACTCTGTGTGACCTCACCAGCACCTTATACAGCTACACCATCTACACAATCTACAAGTCAGGAGTGTGATTGGATATTCTCCCCATGCCTGGGTGAGTGCAGCTCTAACAACAATCAAGAGGTGCGACACCATCCAGGACAAAGCACCTACGTGATTGGCACCTCATCCGCAAACATTCACTCCCTTAACCACAGCCGCACAGTAGCAGCAATGTGTGCCATCTACAAGATGCACTGCAGAAACTCACCAAGGCTCCTTAGACAGCACCTTCCAAACCCAGAACCTCTAGAATCTCGAAGGACAAAGGCAGCAGATATCTGGGAACACCACCACCTGCATGTTCCCATCCAAGCCACTCACCATCCTGACTTGGAAATATATTGCTGTTCTATCACAGTCACTGGATAAAAATCCCAGAACTCTCCCTAATAGCGCTGTGGGTGTACCCACACCACATGGACTTTTAATGGTTCAAGAAGGTAGCACACCACCACCTTCTCGAGGGTTATTAGGGATGGGCAATAAATGCTGGTCTAGTCAGTGATGCACACATCCCTTGAGTGAATTAAAAGATAACACGCAGTGCAGCACTGAGCATGTGCTTCAATGAGGGCCATCTTTTTGGATGATACCTTAAACTGAGATCCCATGACGCTGCTTCACAGAAGAGCAGGCGGGTCCCCACTGTCTTTGACAATATTCTTTCCTCGATCAACATGACAAAAACAGATTATCTGGCCACTATCACATTGCTGTTTCTGGGAGTTTGCTGTGTGCAAATTGGCCTCCGGGTTTTCCTGATTACAACAGTGACTGCATGTCATTGGCTGTACGACGCTTTGAGATGTGAAAGGCGCATTGCAAATGTAAGTATTTATTTCTTTGACTCTGCAGCAAGGCCTTGAGGCAGTAAAAAAACTGCCACTAGGTAGTCATTAGTCACGATGTTGTACAGAATATTATTGCTGAAGACAGAGAGAAACATCCTGTCGAAGCTTTTCATCTTGCACTCATCAGGACAGATTCGCAAGAACAACAAAGCCAAAAGTGACCAATTTATACTGCGTGAGAAGAGTGTGCGGATTGAATGGCAAAGTGGACTTTCATTATCAAAGATATAGCAGTGCTTCTCCCAGCGTAGGTCTCTCTTTTAGCAAAGCAGCCATTGATTAAACTATAATGCAATGGACTGTCAAACCAGGGCTAAATTAATATCTGTAGCTCGTTCTATTACCTTTATTATGTTTGTGAGCTAGTCGAGCTCCTAATTTCATCAGCTCTTGATTGAATTACTGGTGTGTGACTCATAGCCATCTCTCTCTGATGCTGTATTTATTGAAATGTAGTTATTAGTAATTGGAACTTTTTTGTCTATGTAAATTTTTACATTAGATAGAAAAACGTCATTTAGTGCAACTGGGGATGTTGATGGGGTAAGCAACGCAGCAGTGTGGCTTTTGAAAAATAATAATACCGTGATTTGTGGTTTCGTGGTATGTAAGTATTGCGAACTTTAAAGTGGTCTCTGACGGTGCTGCTTATGGCGGGAGGGGGGGCTCCGAGAGAAGCTATCCACGATAAACCCACATCTCATAAACCTAAATGGAACCGTTGCATTTTGTTCCTATTTGTGTAAAGAAAATTAAAAGAACATTGCCCCTTTATGAAATTAAAGGTTTGTGTTGTTGTGACAAGATAATTATGCAGCAACTGGGAATTTAGGATAAAAGCAAATTACTGTGGGTGCTGGAATCTGAAACCAAAAAAGAAAATGCAGAAAAATCTCAGCAGGTCTGGCAGCATCTGTAAGGAGAGAAAAGAGCTGACGTTTTGAGTCCAGAATGACAAAGGGTCAACTTGGGCTCGAAACGTCAGCTCTTTTCTCTCCTTACAGATGCTGCCAGACCTGCTGAGATTTTCCAGCATTTTCTCTCCCGCTCTCAACTGGGAATTTAGGTCCTGACAATATTTTTCAAGTTTAAACTGGGGGGCAGGGTGGTGGGGAGAAGCATGCTGCATCTGGGATTTGGGTTTGGATCCATTCCAGTATGATGGCTTGACGCTGCTGTCAGTCTGAGGGCATTAGGGGTGGCACAGTGGACAGCACCAGAAAACAGGGTTCAGTTCCAGCTTTGGATGACTGTGTTTGCACGTTCTCCTCGTGTCTGCGTGGGTTTCCTCCGGGTGCTCCAGTTTCCTCCCACAGTCCAAAGATGTGCAGGATAGGTTGACTTGCCATACTAAATTGCCACTCAGTGTCCCAAGATGTGTAGGTTAGGGGGATGAGCTGGGTAAATACATGGGCTTATTGGGATAGAGCCTAGATAAGATGCTCTCTCACAGAGTTGGTGCAGACTTGATGGGACGAATGGCCTCATTCTGCACTGTTGAGATTCTATGATGCTATGATTAGCCTAAAGTGGTGTCCAGTTGCTTAGTGGCTTGAGGATCATAGTGCAGAATTCTCCCTCATTTGGGACTGACTGGTACCAAAGTGACCAATTCACTTGGAGAATGCAGAAAATGGAAATAACTACATGGGTGGAGAAAGGGCGGCTGCTCTGAGATTGTGGCCAAGTAGATGAATTTCACCCTGAACCTAACTCCGCTTGATGGGTAAAACCAAATGTTTGCATTCCTCATTTGGTACATGCGCTGTGCATAGACTCTTAAAAATGCACAACAAGAGTTTTCATTGCATCGGGTCTACTGTAACTTAACATATACACGCTCCTAGAATGAGCTGTACTGGCAGATTCCAAGTGGTGGTCCTGCTACTCTTTGTTGCGGGAGCTTTGATAATCAAGTCAAGAGCTGGGAGATGGTGTCATGGTGGTAATGTCACTGGCCTGTTAATCCAAAAGTCCAGGCTAATGCTGTGGGAACCTGGGCTCAAATCGTACCGAGGCAGCTGCCGGAATTTAAATTTGGTTAATAAATAGGGAACTGAAAGCTAATCTCAGTCATGGTGACAGGAAAGGAAATCTGCCGTCCTTACCACGACTGGCCTACATCTGGCATGAGACCCACAGCAGTGCGGTTGACTCTTAACTGCCCTCTGAAATGGCCCAGCAAGCCACTCTGTTCAAGGGCAATTAGGTGTGGGTGATAAATGCTGGCATTGGCAGTGGTGCCCACATCTCACAAAAGAATAAAGAGAAAAAACCGGGTAATCGAGATGGAGGTTGTTCGCTTTGCACTCTTCACACAGTGCAGGAATGTAATTTCGCTTCCTCAGGAATGGGAAAATTGTGCAACATATTTACGGATAGGCAGTTTGATAGATTGGACATTGGAGAATTTTGACAATTTACCCAAATGGTCCTGGTGTTTGTCGCGCGTTTTTAAGTATCCCAGGACACTCGTCCTCAAGTACGAAAGAAATAACAGCTGCAACCTCTTGTGCCTGCATGGTAAGGTTAATATCCAAATCAATGGCCATAATATAAAGTCAGCAAAATAACCCCCACGAGCACTAGCATGAAGTGAATGAAAGTGGAGTGAGAAACGAGGAAATGGCCAAATGGTTATGTGAGGTGCATGGCTGAAGAACGTCAATAATTTGTGGAGGGGCAAAGCCAGGGGATTTTTTGAGGCAAGGATGCCAATGAACCTGGTATATTTTGGGGCAAGTGAAAGGGACAAAAGGCTTGCCAGGCTGTAGATTGGAAAACCTGCTGGAGTCTGATGCGTATATTGACACAGAATCTCCATTGTATCTGCTTTCATCACGTGGTTTTAGCACGGTTGCCTCACGTTACCAGGTTCAAAGCACAGAATGGGTTGAACATGGACAATGCAGGAGCTTGGAACCACGACTTTGAGTTTTGGTGCCTGCTTTATGGTCAAAATTCATTGAAACCTTTTAAAGACGATTCCCGTGGATTTCATGTTTGTCAGTTAATGACGGAATGGAATCGGGTGCCATTCCTAAGAAGCTTTGCTCTTAATTTCGCTGTAAATTTTGCCAAGTAGCTTGGCCGTCAAATGTCCCCTGAAGTGTATTTTGTTAAAGAAGATGGCAAAAATGGAACTGGGACGAATGAAAAGGCAGCTGAATTACTGGCTTCACCTGCCCAGTCCCCTTATCGGTAGGGTGATAGAAACATAGAAACCCTACAGTGCAGAAGGAGGCCATTCGGCCCATCGAGTCTGCACCGACCACAATCCCACCCAGGTCCTACCCCCATATCCCTACACATTTTACCCGCTAGTCCCTCTAATCTACGCATCACAGGACACTAAGGGGCAATTTTAGCATGGCCAATCAACCTAACCCGCACATCTTTGGACTGTGGGAGGAAACCGGAGCACCCGGAGGAAACCCACGCAGACACGAGGAGAATGTGCAAACTCCACACAGACAGTGACCCGAGCCGGGAATCGAACCCGGGACCCTGGAGCTGTGAAGCAGCAGTGCTAACCACTGTGCTACCGTGCCGTGATGTCCGCTATTGGGAGTTGCTGAGGTCTTTGCTGCAATATCACAAACTTGGTCAGAATATTCAAAAAATGTTTCCCCCTGCAATGGCTTTTATAAAAATTGCAACATGTTCATTTTGATTTTCCTGCCATTTGTTCTCACCTTGAAGGAACAGAGAGAGATGAAAATGCTGGAATTGCAAAGCAGCTGACTGAGTTCCAATGAAAGTCATCTCAGATGTGTTTAAAGTTTATTTATTAGTGTCACAAGTAGGCTTACATTCACACTGTAATGAAGTTACTCTGAAAATCCCCTCGTCGCCACACTCTGGCGGCTGTTCGGGTACATTGAGGAAGAACTTAGCATGACCAGTGCACCTAACCACGTCTTTTGGACTGTGGGAGGAAACCAGAGCACCCGGAGGAAACCCACGCATACGCTGGGAGAACATGCAGACTCTGACCAAGCCGGGAATTGAACCCGGGTCCCTGGCGCTGTGAGGCAACAGTGCTAACCATTGTGCCACTGTGTCGCCCTAGTCTCCTCCATTGGAGGAGTGTCGAGCATTTCCTTTTATTTCGGATTTCCAGAATGCACGTTTTCTGTTTTCCTCCACATTGCAATTAAGTGGAGCCAGTATTTACGTCTTATCTCTCACAGCAGAACCCTGTGGGGTGGCACAGTGGTTAGCACTGCTGCCTCACAGCGCAAGGGACCCCGGTTCAATTCCAGCCTGGGGTGACTGTCTGTGTGGAGTTTGCGCGTTCTCCCCGTGTCTGCATGGGTTTCCCCCCGGGTGCTCCAGTTCCCTCCCACAGTCCAAAGATGTGCGGGTTAGGTGGATTGGCCATGCTGAATTGCCACCTAGTGCCAGGGGGATTTGTGGAGTAAATATGTGGGGTTATGGGGATAGGGCCTGGGTGGGATTGTTTTCAGTGTAGGCTGAATGGCCTCTTTCTGTAGGGATTCTATGAAATTCTATGATATGCGCAAATAAAAACAAGAGTAGTGTACCATTTGTTGATTTAATTGATAAATGCCATCCGATTATGTTTTCATTGACAAAGCCAGGTGTAATACACTAACTGCATGATTGGCAAAGTCACTTTCCATTTCTATCGCGCTACTCGTGCACATTGGAAAATATTGGACTGAATCACTTCAGTATTCTAGTAAACGCTTCATACCAGTGCTGACCCCACCTAGGTTGCTGAGACCTCTGGAATAAATTTAATCGTGTGCATTCAGAGGGCACTGCCGCAGCTGATTTCTTGGCAGAATCTGACGGTTGTTTTTGGACTGCATCAACTCAAACTCTCTTTGCCTGGAAGCAGAAGGCAGCTTGGTGCAAAAGCAAATATCATATAAATTCATCTGCTTGAGTTTATGCATTTGGCGAAAAGGCTTGCTCGCTCTGTAAACCATTGTCTTGGATTGAGCGAGGAACGGTTCTTCTTTTATGGGCGAGTTGGCTGTCGTTCTAATTTTTATGGCTGCTTAGGAAGTGGTGATGTGAACTTCACACTGCCAAACACTGCGCCTTTTGTAGGCTGTCCAAATGTAGAGCTGGATGTTCCCATGGCAATGTCCAAGGACTGTTGGAATGATCGCTGTGTATCTGAGCTTCCTGTTTTCTGTGCATGGTGAATCAGTGGAACTCGCTTTGGCGGGAAGAGACTCCCACTCGAGGAACCTTTTTGAAGTTGAGTGGTTTTTCCTGGGACCTCTGTTCTTGTGTTGTTTGTGTAGGGCGCTTGGCAAATGATGGCCGACTCTCACCATGTAGTCTCCGATGTTTCATTTAGCGTAGAGTGACTTTAAAAAAAATATATATTTCCTCCCTACCCTCAAGGGTTAACACTGTTGCCTCACAGCACCAGGGACCCGGGTTCAATTCCAGCCTCGGCGATTGTCTGTGTGGAGTTTGCACATTCTCCCCGTATCTGCGTGGATTTCCTCCCACAGTCCAAAGATGTGCAAGTTAGGTGGATTGGCCATTCTAAAATTGCCCCTTAGTGTCAGGGGGATTAGCTGGGTGAATATGTGGGGCTGAGGGGATAGGGCCTGGGGTGGGATTGTTGTCAGTCCAGGCTCAATGGGCTGAATGGTCTCCTTCTGCACTGTAGGGATTCAATGATTCTACAGAGATGTATATTCAATGACATAAAGATTGATCAAAAAGTAAGTAACATACTCACATCACCATACCCTACCCTCATTTTTGTTTTAATTAAGAAGGTTTTTAATATTAGCAAGGGATAAGACTACAAGACAGAGGAGCAGAAGTAGACTATTCAGCCCATCAAGTCTGCTCTGCCATTCAATAAAATCATGACTGATCTGACATGAGAATTCTGAACTCCACTTTCCCGCCTTATCCCCATAACCCTCTTACTGATTAAAAATCTGTCTATCTCAGCTTTCGTGAGGAGTATTTTCATCCACTACAAGGTATGGTACAGCCAGTTGTAGAGTAAAGCTCCCTCCACTTTGGTTAGCAAATGCACTTTGACCCTGTCCATTGAACTGCACTCTGCCCCGTGATTGTTGTGTTTTCCACCATGAGTCTTCATTTGACTTTCCTGCACAACGGCCTAGTTTTTGGGATTTTTTTCATTTTGGAAGTGGGTTGAAGCTCCTAAATTTCTTGCGTTGGGGTTTTTGTAACCTTTGCAAAGAGGGGATGTTCAGTTGGTCAGGCGGAGCAGATAATAAAGCATAGGGCTGAATTCCAACCCCTAAAAACAGCTGGATTGGGGTAGAGATCATCTGTCCTGACCCTATTTAAACCTCTCCAATCCAACCCGGGTTGAACAGAGGGGGAACAAGAGGCAGACAATCAGCCTGCTCATAGCAGATTGGTTGACAACTATTTGACCCACAAGAATTGGGGTCAATTCACACACCTGAGCGTGGGCACCAAAACCAAGCGACGCTCCAGTGTAGTACACAGAATGATGTGCTATTGAGCGTGCTGTCTTTAGAGGAAACTGAGGCCTCGCCTGCCTGTTCGGGTGGATGTGAAAAACGCATTGGCACTATTATGAAGAAGAACAGGGGAGTTACCCCAAGTGTCCTGAGAAATGCTTATCCCTCAGTGAACATCACAAAGCACATTACTTAGCCATTGTCACAATGCCATTTCTGGGAGTTTGCTGTGTGCAAATTGGTTACTACGTTTCTCGCAGTGACGACACTCCACATGTACTTCATTAGCTGTGAGGCGCTTTGAAACATCCAGTAGTTGTAAGAAGCGCTCTATAAATCATGGAAATCATAGAAACCCTACAGTGCAGAAGGAGGCCATTCGGCCCATCGAGTCTGCACCGACCACAATCCCACCCAGGCCCTACCCCCGCATATTTACCCGCTAATCCCGCTAACCTACGCATCTCAGGACTCTAAGGGGCGATTTTTAACCTGGCCTAATCAACCTAACCCGCACATCTTTGGACTGTGGGAGGAAACCGGAGCACCCGGAGGAAACCCACGCAGACACGAGGAGATTGTGCAAACTCCACACAGACAGTGACCCGAGCCGGGAATCGAACCCGGGACCCTGGAGCTGTGAAGCAGCAGTGCTAACCACTGTGCTACCGTTTTTCCTGTCTGCCTTTTTGACTATCTGCTGCTGATTTAACTCTGGCCCACTGGGTTTTGTTGGGCTGCAAGGAGTTAGGGGAGAAGGCATGGGCCTTTGCAGCTCTGCTTGTATGCCAGGCAAGGGAGTGTGGACCTTTTATAGAGTGAAAGCTCTACAGCAAGAGAAGGAACAAGGATTTTGGGGTTACCTGGAGTCTACGCCACCCAGCCTCCCCAGCCTCCGCTGTAAAGAAGCTGTGTTTAAAAACCAGGCCTTTGAAAGTTTGTGCACAGAACGTGGCAATTTGGAGCATCAAGGCGTCCAATTAGTCCCACCTCCTCCCAGCTTTTCTTCACGTTCGTGAATAGAGAAGTTGAAATTAAATTCCAGGCGAGAACTTACTGATAACACCCTGGTCTTCAAATAAAGAATTGGATAGGAAACAGGCAGAAGTTTGAAGAACGAAGAAGAGATAGGTGAAGATAGTCTGCAGTAGGGGGCAGCATGGTTATAGGTTTCAGAGCATTCTGTATTAGATTGCCAGGATGCTGCTGTGTTTGCTTTACCCATCTACTCAATGGCACCTTGCTCAACTTGAGAAAGCTGACACTCTGAGGCCCGGGCAAGGTTTTATTCTGTGTGAATTTCTAAAAATGTAATGTTCCGTTCACTGCAGCAAAGTGAGAGCTTTTGGATTTTTGATGAGAAAAGCTGCGTTTTCTGTTCCTTGTTTTATATTTAGCTTACGAGCCTCTAAATCGTGCAGATGCGCAACTGTGTTGCGGTGTTGCATATTGATGAATCTAAATTAATTTTTGGGATGTGGGAAATATGAAATATTATTACTGGCTTTTAAAAAAAAAAAATGGTCAGCTCCTATCTCATTACGGAAATAGTGGGGGCGGGGGAGAGAATGGTTTAATCGGTGATAAATGTGCCCCACAGCAAGGAAAGGACAACGGTGAGTGGGATCTCGCTCCCCCATGGCTGTTTTGTGGCAACCGGTCTCCCCCCTGCCAATGGCTTTCCCGTTGTTTGCACCCTCTGCCGCTGGGGGGGGGGTCTACGGTGGGGAGGTTGCCACCTGCAGAAACGACTGGAACACATTGGCTGTTATTTGTGATAGCTATGCTGACGGGCAGCCTACAAGAAGAGCCATTGTTCGCACATTTTTACTGCCAACACAATGAGACCCAAGTCCATGGAGTTTGATACAACCCTCATCGTATGAATTTCTGAGATATACTGATAAGGATTCTGGATAAGGGTTCTTATATTAAACCCTTCTATCACAAAGCCATGTGAAATACCTGTGGATGTTGAGTACTGCATTGCTGGTTTGCCTGGTGACTTGTCATTGTTCCTGTAAACAATCATATCTGATTGTAATTCTAAACCATGTAATCTGCCAGCATTGAACAGTGTGTTACATATGTCCATACATACTATTTTCAGGATAACCCCTGAATAAGGGGGTAATTTAACCGTGGAGCACACTTTGTCATCCACTAGTCCATGTAGTTACGCCTCTGTCCATTGGTAGGGGCTGCAGATGATGACTTTTCTTTGTACTCAACAGAAGGATTGGAAGCTGGCCTGAATTCTCACAGAATCATAGAATTTCTACAGTGCAGAAGGAGGCCATTTGGCCCATTGAGCCTGCACTGACAACAATCCTACCCGGGCCCTATCCCCTTAACCCCACATCCCCCTCACACTAAAGGGCAATTTAGCACGGCCAATCAACCTAACCCGCGCATCTTTGGAATTCTAACCTACAGTTGTTCAGAGTTAGGACAATATGGTTTCCTACAAGAAAAATGTCCATGCAAGTGCCACTTATGAATGAAACCTCATGATAATCTAGGCCCATTACCATTTGTGTGATTTTTTTTAAAAAAGTGGTGGGGTAGAAGGAGTTGGGTGAGGGTTGACAACTTTTGAATTCATAAGTTGTATGAAAACTTGTATCCATCCATGTTGCTTTTCTTGCCTATGTCCCAGTTCTTGTCAATGCTGCAGTTTCTTTTTAATGAGAGTTTTAGACAGATGGAGGTGGTTGTGGCTAAGAGAGTAGAACAGTTAATGAGAGCAAGTTCATTGGAAAAGGGCTGGGTGGGGTTGTAACTTGGGGATGCGTATAGTCTTCTATTATTCATCAAGTTTACATACCATTGGAAACCCTCATTAACCAATTGCACTTGTGGTGGGAAAGAAAAGGCAAATTGGGTTTCGGTTTATGCAGTTTTTGGTTTTCACTCTACGTAAATGTTCAGTCTACCGATGCCATGTAATTCTGATGGTTACCCTGCAGGATCTGGGTTGTCACAGGCGACTCAACAGATCACGTACCCTACTCCAGCGAGGAAGGAGACAGCCTGAAGGCCTTTTGCGTCATGCACTTCACAGAAGGATGGTTGCCATGGAGATGATTTGAGATGGAGTATGTGTAAATTCCTGCCGCAGCTGAATGTCCTTATGATGACTATTTTGACATTTTGAGGGACCTTGGAGCAGCAAGTGTTGCTTGCGCGAGCAAATTGCAATAATTGTGTTGCCTTTTCTTCAAATGAGTATGTCATGTTTTCTTCCAATGTGCTCTACCTCTGGAACAATGAGTCAGTCTCCTAGTTACAGGAATATCTATTCAGTCCATTCTCATTGTAAAGTCAACAATGACATTTTCCCGACTTCAATGTTTACACAGTTCCCAGGGCTGGACTTCAGTGTTCACCGTCATCCAGTTTCCCTGCTTATCCCTGTGGTGAATGTTTGGCTTCCATTTCTTTTGCCTTTTAAGACCATGTAAGGGGTCACAGATGGCCTTTTAAAGTTCTGCTGATGAGATTGTGGAAAGCCTTGAAAGTGGCCTGATGGGCTCGGAGGGGAGATGGGGGCCGGGCATGGAGGAGAGGCGGGGCCGGGTGTGGAGGGGAGGCAGGGCTGGGCACAGAGTGGAGGCGGAGTCGGGTGCGGTGCAGAGGTGGGACTGACCTTGAGTGCGATGACAAATGGTCCCTCGGCGCTCACCGTCAAAGTTCCTCATGGATAATGAACATTTAGATGAGAGAGTGTAGTGGGTGGCTCCCCAAAAATGCTCTACACCATAAAGGGAGTAAATGTATGGAAGATGAGAGAAAGCTCGTGTGAGAAAAAATTAGTGTCCTTTTCCTGATGGCTTCTCCTTTTCATCGCTCAAGAACCTTCCAGAATTCTTTTTTATCTGCAGTCACCAAGCTTAGTCCTGAGTGATTGGCACGGTGTCCCTGTGAATGTCCGTGGTCTATATTCCACTTACTGCAACATCCCTGTCCAATACTGCCTTCAGTGTTCAAGTTAATGGTTCAATATCCCAACAATTTTAACCTATGTTCATGACGGCAGCAAATTCATTCATAAACAGACTAAGTCTCTGATTAATCAAAACTTGCAGCCTTATTGGGAGTGATCTACTCTAAAATTCTCCTCAGTGGCATGCTGGACAAAAAGACGTTGAACGCACAGTCAGACCACCAGAAGAAGATGCTGGACACGTACAAACCAGAATGTAAACGGCAAGCACAGTGTTGGCCTTTGTCTCAGAGCAGCTGCAACAAAATGGGTGTAAATTATGTACAGTTAGATAAAACTCTGGTTAGATGACAGAGAGCCGCATTCATTTCTGGGCAGTGCACCTCAGGATATAATGCCCTTTGGGGGGGAATAGTGTCAATTCACCAGATTGGTAATAGGACTGAGATGGTTAAATTAGCACGAGTTGCAGAGGCGAGACATGTGTTCCATTGAACATAGAATATTGAGAGGTGAGCCAATGTTTGGTTCTTTGGGATGTGGGCATCACTGGCAAGGCTGGCATTTGTTGCCCATCCCCAACTGAGTGGCTTGCTCGGCCATTTCTAGCGGAGGTGATTGCCTAGTGGTACTATCGCTAGACTATTAGTCCAGAAACTCGGCTAATCTTGTGGGGACCCGGGTTCGAATCCCGCCAAGGCAGATAGTGAAATTTGAATTCAATTTTTTTTTAAAAATCTGGAATTAATCTACTGATCACGAAACCATTGTCGATTGTCAGGAAAACCCATTTGGTTCATTAATGTCCTTTAGGGAAGGAAATCTGCCATCTTTACTTGGTCTGGCCTATATTTGACTCCAGAGCCACAACAATGTGGTTGACTTTCAACTGCCCTCCAAGGGCAACTAGGGATGGGCAATAAATGCTGGCCAGCCAGTGAAGCCCATAAGCCATGAATGAATAAAAAAAGATACATGGAGACTATTCCCTATGGTGTGATAGGTGATGGAGAGAATTCAGCAGAAAGAGGCGTGACGTTAAAAGCTAGGCTTTTGATGGGTAATGTCAAGAAGCACTTTGCAACAATTGGTGGAAATGTGAAACATTCTCCCCCAAAATAACATTTCTCAGAAAAGATTGCTAATTCATTTTTAGAAGAGAAACTAAGGCATTCAGAACCAGGGCAAGTAGTTAAAATTAATTTAGATCAGTCCAGTTCTAACTGAGTTATTCATCAGGGGCGAGATAGACCACTCGTGTTCCTATGTTTAGGCCACACCTGAGGTTTATTTGCAAGAAAGATCATTTACATAAAAGCGGAAAGCTACAAAGAAGGGGGAAAAAAATAGGTTTGAGCTAGTTCACAAGAGATCAGCATAAAAACTTTTTATCTTTAAGGTTGTGAGATGTTGAAGCAAGGCTCCATCTGCACCTTCGGGTGAATTTTTTTTATTCATTCATGTGGGTGTCACTGGCTGGCCAGCATTTATCACCCATCCCTAGTTGCCCTTGAGAAGGTGGTGGTGAGCTGCCTTCTTGAATCGCTGCAGTCCACATGCTGTGGGTTGACCCAAAATGCCGTTGGGAGGGAATTCCAGGATTTTGACGCAGCAACTGCGAAGGAACGGCGATATATTTCCAAGTCAGGACAGCGAGTGGCTTGGAGGGGAACTTGCAGGTGGTGGTGTTCCCATGTATCTGCTGCCCTTGTCCTTGTAGATGGAAGTGGTCGTGGGTTTGGAAAATGCTGTCGAAGGATCTTTGGTGAATTGCTGTAGTACATCTTGTAGATAGCACACACTGCTGCTACTTAGTGTCGGTGATGGAGGAAGTGAATGTTTGTAGATGTGGTGCCAATTAAGCGGGCTGTTTTGTCCTGGATGGTGTCAAGCTTCTTGAGTGTTGTTGGAGCTGCACCCATCCGGGAGTATTCCATCACACTCCTGACTGATCGGTAGAAGATCTCATGACACACAGAGAAGAGCGTGTTAATGGTACACAAATTATATTGTTAGGATGTACAGGCGAAAGGGCATTGATTAACCGAGTACCTTGCACACATAAAAATGGGGGATAGCTTGCCCCTTTAAGGGGCTGTCAATTTAATTAGGCCATTTGTTAATTAGTTTATCCTTATTCCTCAGAAGCATATAAATAGGAGCTAGCTGGGACATTGGGGGTGTGTGTGTTTTATGTGAGGAGAGCTACGAGACTGAACAAAATCTCCCAATAAAGAAAAGCTTCATGTCTTGATTTTGGTTTTATTGATTGACTTGGATCCTATTAACAAGTTAGGAGAGTTAGTCCAATATTGTGGCTAACATTTATCCTTCAGTTCACATCATATGTGCATATTGTCTGTCTCTATGACATTTGCTGTATGTGGGAGCTTGCTTTGTGTCATCTGACTCCTGGGTTTCCCATGCTTTTACGTGATTACACTTGTCTCCTTACGAGAGGAAAGAAACACTTGGCAATGGAAATTCACTGATTCCTGAGAGGCGAGGATGTCCTAGGTGGAGGGAATGAGTAGACTAGACCTCTCCCACCTGGAATTCAGAAGAATGAAAAGTTTCCTAATAGATGCGTAGAACATTCTTAAGGGGATTGATGGAGTAGTTGTGGTGAAGATGTTTCCCCCTGGCTGGGGTGTCTATGATGTGGAGATGCTGGCGTTGGACTGGGGTAAACACAATAAGAAGTCTCACAACACCAGGTTAAAGTCCAACAGGTTTATTTGGTAGCAAAAGCCACTAGCTTTCAGAGCGCTGCCCCTTCATCAGGTGAGTGGGATTTCAGTTCACAAACAGGGCATATAAAGATACAAACTCAATTTACAAAATAATGGTTGGAATGCGAGTCTTCACAGGTAATCAAGTCTTAAAGGTACAGACAATGTGAGTGGAGAGAGGGTTAAGCACAGGTTAAAGAGATGTGTATTGTCTCCAGCCAGGATAGTTAGTGAGATTTTGCAAGCCCAGGCAAGTCGTGGGGGTTACAAATAGTGTGACATGAACCCAAGATCCCGGTTGAGGTCGTCCTCGTGTGCGGAACTTGGCTATCAGTCTCTGCTCAGCGACTCTGCGTTGTCGTGTGTCGTGAAGGCCGCCTTGGAGAACGCTTACCCGAAGATCAGAGGCCGAAAGCCCGTGACCGCTGAAGTGTTCCCCAACAGGAAGAGAACACTCTTGCCTGGTGATTGTTGAGCGGTGTTCATTCATCTGTTGTCATAGCGTCTGTACCGTGTACCTGGTGGATGGTGTTCTCACGTGAGATGATGGCATCCGTGTCAATGATCCGGCACGTCTTGCAGAGGTTGCTATGGCAGGGTTGTGTGGTGTCGTGGTCACTGTTCTCCTGAAGGCTGGGTTGTTTGCTGCGGACAATGGTCTGTCTGAGGTTGTGTGGTTGTTTGAAGGCAAGAAGTGGGAGTGTGGGGATGGCCTTGGCGAGATGTTCATCTTCATCAATGACATGTTGAAGGCTCCGGAGAAGATGTCGTAGCTTCTCTGCCACACTCCCACTTCTTGCCTTCAAACAACCGCACAACATCAAACAGACCATTGTCCGCAGCAAACTACCCAGCCTTCAGGCACTTGCCAACTCAGCCAACGTTGTCTACTTGATACGCTGCAGGAAAGGATGTCCCGAGGCATGGTACATTGGGGAGACCATGCAGACGCTACGACAACGGATGAATGAACACCGCTCGACAATCACCAGGCAAGAGTGTTCTCTTCCTGTTGGGGAACACTTCAGCGGTGGTAGCATTCGGCCTCTGATCTTCGGGTAAGCGGTCTCCAAGGCGGCCTTCACGACACACTACAACGCAGAGTTGCTGAGCAGAGACTGATAGCCAAGTTCCGCACACATGAGGATGGCCTCAACTGGGATCTTGGGTTCATGTCACACTATCTGTAACCCCCACAACTTGCCTGGGCTTGCAAAATCTCACTAACTGTCCTGGCTGGAGACAATACACATCTCTTTAACCTGTGCTTAACCCTCTCTCCACTCACATTGTCTGCACCTTTAAGACTCGATTACCTGTGAAGACTCGCATTCCAACCATTATTTTGTAAATTGAGTTTGTGTCTTTATATGCCCTGTTTGAGAACAGAACTCTCACCTGATGAAGGGGCAGCGCTCCGAAAGCTAGTGGCTTTTGCTACCAAATAAACCTGTTGGACTTTAACCTGGTGTTGTGAGACTTCTTACTCGGGTGTCTATAACATGGGGGTCACAGTCATAGAATAAGGAGTCAGACATGAAGAGAAATGGAGATATCCTGGTACGTGAATCACAAAGTGTTGACAGAGTAAGTGATTAGGAATGCAAATAGAATGTTGACATTTATTGCAATGGGAATGGAATATAAAAGTAGGGGAGTTTTACTACCGCTCTATATGGCCTCCATGACATACAGGGTGGGATGGTGGCACAGTGGTTAGCACTGCTGCCTCACAGCAGTGGGTTTCCGCCAGGTGCTTTGGTCTCCTCCCATAGTCCAAAGGTATGCAGGTTAGGTGGATTGGCCATGCTAAATTGCCGCTTAGTGTCCCGAGATGTGTAGGTTGGGGGGATTAGCAGGGTAAAGGCGTCAGGTTATGAGGATAAAGCGGGGGGTGAGTCTGGGTAAGGTGCTCTGTTGGGAGTCGGTGCAGACTGTTCGGCTGACCACCTCCTGCACTGTCAGGATTCCATGAGATCACATTTAGTGTACTGTGTACATTTTGGTCTCTTTTTGAAAAAAAAAATATAATTGCATTAGAAGCAGTTCAGAGACGGTTTGCTCAACTCATTTGTGAAGCAGGTTAGGCCAACACCCACAGGAGATTAAAAGAGTGCGAGGTGATCCTATTGAAACATATAAGATCCTGAGTGAATTTGACAGGGCAGTTACAGGGACGATGTTTCCATTTGATGGGGAGACGAGAACTACGGGACACAGATGGCGATGAGGAAAGGTTTTATTTCCCCAGAGCGTTGTTAGTCTGTGGAACTCTCTTCCCCTGAAAGCAGTGGGGGCTGAGTGATTGAGTTTATTCAAGGTAGAGTTGGATTGATTTTTAATAGACAAGGGAGTCCAAGATTATTGGGAGGATGGGGTTTGGGGGAGAGGGGGGTGGGGAACGGCAGTGGGGCAGTGAATTTGAGGGCATGGGGGAGGTGGGACAGACAGGAAAATGGAGTTGAGACCACAACAGATCAGCCATGATCTTAACGACCAATGGAACAGACTTAAAACCTGCCCCTAAAACCTGTCGTGATAATGTGGCCCCTTTAAGGTGCGATCATTCATGGGTCATATGGACTTTCCAGGACGGCACAGAGCGCATGAATCTCAACCTATCCAGTCTTAGGGCGCGGGTACATTTGGGGGAACCCGCAGTGTGTGCCCACAAGCTCTGTGCTGAGCATGTCTGTATATACTTATCACTGTCGTTCAATAAGCCACCATTATGATTTAAAGCTTTCTCATCGTATTAGCTCACATCACAATACCTATGTTCCTAAATTTCCTCCGGCTTGCAGCTCCTTGAATTCTCCATGCCAGTGAGCTGTGGAATTGTTGAGTATTTTCAAGACAAGAGTCCAATAGATATTGGGATATGGAGACACTGCGGGAGGCTGGCAGAGGGGTAGAACATCAGCCATGGTACTGTTTGGAGGAACAGGCTTGAGGGGCCACATGGCCTATTCCTGCTCCTGTTGTTTATGTTCCTAAAGTACTTCATTGGCTGTAAATTGCTTTGGGATGTGCTGAGGTTGGGAAAGGAGCTGTAAAAATACAAGTCTGTCTCTCTTTAGGATGGAAGCATCTTGAGTGTTTCTAGATGCAGTGATTGTGTGAGTGGTGCAAAGTTGATGCTGTGGAACCCTGCGAGATTGGCAGAAAGTTGACTTCTATGATCACAGTGGCACGCAACAAGGAAAACTCCCAGGACACAGGTTTTCATATTGACACCTCAATAATGATGGTGTTGAGGTTCTGTGGTAACCACCAGGAAGCAGGAATTTCTGTTTGCGCCATTGTGTGGATTGTTGTACATTGTTATTTCAGAATGACTCCCCACACCCCAGCTAAGCAAGACAGCCGTTAGTTTCAGAGACTGGCACCCAACTGCCTTTCAACCCTCACTTTAAAAATAAAAAATGCGATTGGATATGTCGACCGCTCCTTTTCATGATAGGCGCACACGGTCTCTGTCTTAAAACAAAAAAAAATCATATTTTGTACACAAATGGTTTCCTATTTGACGCAGAATGAAAGCTCATCAGACCTGAGCTAATGGAGGGAGAAACGAGAGTCATGCACAGAAAATATGTAACTTGCATAACGAATAAAATTATGAGGACGGCATGGTGGTACAGTGGTTAGAACAGTTGCCCCACAGCGCCAGGGACCTGGGTTCAATTCCGGCCTTGGGTGACTGCCTGCATGGAGTTTGCATGTTCTCCCCGTCTCTGCGTGGATTTCCTCCAGGTGCTCTGGTTGCCTCCCACACTCCAAAGATGTGCGGGTTAGGTTGATCGGCCATGCTAAATTGCCCCTTAGTGTCAGGGGGATTAGCAGGGCAAATATGTAGATCATAGAACACTACAGCGCAGTACAGGCCCTTCGGCCCTCGATGTTGCGCCGACCAGGGGAACCAATCTAAAGCCCCTCTAATCTACATTATTCCAATATCATCCATATGTTTATCCAATAACCATTTGAATGCTCTTAATGTTGACGAGTCCACTACTGCTGCAGGCAGGGCATTCCACGCCCTTACTACTCTCTGAGTAAAGAACCTACCTCTAACATCTGTCCTATATCTCTCACCCCTCAATTTAAAGCTATGTCCCCTCATGCTAGCCATCACCATCCGTGGAAAAAGGCTCTCTGTCCACCCTATCTAATCCTCTGATCATCTTGTATGCCTCTATTAAGTCACCTCTTAACCTTCTTCTCTCTAACAAAAACAACCTCAAGCCCCTCAGCCTTTCCTCATACGATTTTCCCACCATACCAGGCAACATCCTGGTAAATCTCCTCTGCATCCTTTCCAACACTTCCACATCTTTCCTCTAATGCGGCGACCAGAACTGTACGCAATACTCCAAATGCGGCCACACCAGAGTTTTGTACAGTTGCAGCATGACCTCCTGGCTCCGAAACCCAATCCCTCTACCAATAAAAGCTAACACACCGGACGCCTTCTTAACAACCCTATCAACCTGGGTGCCAACTTTCAGGGATCTATGCACATGGACACCCAGATCCCTCTGTTCATCCACACTACCAAGTATCTTACCATTAGCCCAGTACTCTGTATTCCTGTTACTCCTTCCACAGTGAATCACCTCACACTTTTCCGCATTACGGGGATAGGGCCTGGGTGGGATTGGCGGTGCAAGCTCGACGGGCCAAATGGCCTCCTTCTGCACTGTAGGGATTCTATAATGAACTTTAGCAAAATGGGTTGATCATCTGTTTTAGTCATTTGTCAGTGACATGTGGCAGTCATTTGGGGATTTCTCTGTGTGGAATGATCTGTTTTTCTGTCTGAGCTGTGTTTTCTGGTGTGCTCACCTTAGATTTCTTGCTGTGTTTAGAAGGTAGAGCTAAGTTTGGTACATTTTATTTTGCGCATTGCAGTCTCGGGCTAATGTTTTATGTGTTATGAAGTTCTTAAACCTCCTAAGTTTTTAAAAAAGCAATTGTTCTTTGGGGTGGGGGGAGTGGGGATTAGCCTTTGAGGTGCTTGATTTGAGAAGCCTCTGCTTCCCCTTCGGCGAATGTACTGGGAAATCTTTGGGGAAAACCCCTTTCGAATGCAGTAATGTGTAAATTATGCAAGGCATGACTTGCATTGGTTCTTGTTGAAGGCATAAAAATCACCTTGTGTTCCAGTGGGACGCATCCACAATGTCCACTGCTGACTGGTTTTGTTGTAAATCTCCCAGCTCTTTATCATCCTCTTGTCATGCCAGATCCCCTTAATAGCTTTTTGTTGCCAGCAATGGGGTAAAAAAAAAATGAACCCCGAAAGACGAGGCGTTCCTATCATGTTGCTGGGGTTTCTGCATTGTCCGCTGTTCAATTGCGGAACTTCTCAGCTGTCCACCGAGCTGGGCAGTTGGTTGAAGAATGATGAGTCCAATGCTCGCAACTCCATCTGACCTTGCGAGAGGACTCTTGAGGTTTCAGCTTCTGCAGACTTGAGGCTGAGAAATCCCCTCGTGCAGATGTCAGGAGTAGCTTTATTAGTGTGACATGGATGTAAAACTATTAAAAAGTAGCGATTTAGGATGAAAAGCAATTCTCGATATTTTATTTTTACCCCCCAAAAAAATTTGTTTGGTTTTGCTTTACCTCATCATTGTTTCCCCTTTTGCCTCCATGTCTTTTCCGTCTTTTAGTAGATCTGATTATTAAGTCTAATCTAATTCATTCCTCAAACATTTCCAAGGCAGCTCAATTTTGTAATTTTTGCACGAAACACACATGCAGAGAAAAATTGATATAAAGTTCAGTGTTAAAGCAGCGCCGTCAATTATTAGCGGACAATTCCCAGAACATTGGTCCAAATCCTGGAATCTGACGTAATTAGAAGCCACAACTTAATTGCTGTGAGCCAATGGTCGGAACATTGTTCTTATTTCTGTGCCTCCGATGACTTGCACCCTACAGCTGGGGCGCATATATCTTAAACTCGGTTCTGATCGGCTGCAAACTGGTTCCAAATTTCCCTTTTTTTGGGGTGTGCTGGGGTCATTGTTTTACATGCATAGGGTACCCAACACTTTAATGGCAATGACTAAGGGAAAAAAGCCTGTTTAAAAGCTCTCTTGCAGAACGCTGCATTTTAGAATCGTATAAAATAAATAACCTGCAGTTGATATTGGATGGCACGGTGCTTAACACTCTGCCTTACAGCACCAGGGACCTGGGTTCAATTCCAGCCTTGGGAAGCCGCCAGGGTGAAGTTTGAGCATGTCTGCGTGGGTTTCCTCCAGCTGCTCCGGTTTCCTCCCACACGCCAAAGATGCGCAGGCTAGGCGGATAGGCTATCATAAAAGTTGCTCCTTGGTGTTCCAAGACCTGTAGGTTAGGTGGATTAACCATGGTAAATGCACAGGGTTACAGGGGAAGGGTGAGAAGAGGACCTGGGTAAGATGCTCTGTCAGAGAGTCGGTGTGCTCTCGATGAACCAAGTGGCCTCCTTCTGCACAGTAAGGAATTTTATGATCTATTTGAGATCAGGAGAATAGGATAGATTTTGCAGGAAAATAGAGAACTTTAGCAGCGTGGTTGTGTATATGATTAGAAGCAGCAATTAAATGATCGAAGAACAGGAGAACTTGATCCAGTACCTTCACAACCACTAGATGTTCCATAGTGCTTCACAGCTAATGAATTGTCTTTTTAAATGTAGTTACTGTTGTAACTTGGGTTACTGCAAGGTCTTAAAAATATCAATGAGGTTAATGAATGCACATTGGGCCAGAACGCCAGTGATCACTTAAACTGATACTGAATACTGCAGGTGCTGGGAATCTGAAATTATTTTCAGGATTTTGGTTTTTTTTCTCTGCAGCAACTGCAGAGGGAAACAGGTCATTCATCAACCTGAAACATTACCTCTTTCTCCCCACAGAAATAAAAACACAAAATGCCGGAAAATCTCAGGAGATCTGGCAACATCTGTGGGACTAGTGCCCGAGGTTCGAATCCCACCTCGGCAAATGTTGAATTTAGTACTTTAATAAAAATCTGGAATTTGAATTCTAATGTTGACCATGAAAACATTTTTTTTTATGGTTGGAAAAACCCATCTTGTTCACTTGGGCAGACGGTGGCACAGTGGTTAGCACTGCTGCCTCACAGTGCCAGGCGCCCAGGTTCGATTCCCGGCTTGGGTCACTGTCTGTGTGGAGTTGCCACATTCTCCCCGTGTCTGCGTGGGTTTCCTCCCACAGTCCGAAAGACGTGCTGGTTAGGTGCATTGGCCATGCTAAATTCTCCCTCAGTGTACCTGAACAGTGCCAGAGTGTGGCGACTTGGGGATTTTCACAGTAACTTTGTTACGGTGTTAATGTAAGCCTACTTGTGACAATAATAAATAAAATAAGGTGCTTTAGGGAAGGAAATCTGCCATCCTTATCTGGTCTGGTCTACATGTGACAGCAGACCCACAGTAATGTGGTTCAATCTTAACTGTCTCTCAAATGGGCTGAAAAAGGTGTTCAGTAGAAGGGTAATTAGAGATACCCTTAAATAATAAATGCTGACCCAGCCAGCGACACCCACATCCCATGAACACATTTATAAAAGCATTTCACAAAATGGGCTCCAAACGTTAACTCTTTTTCTGTCTCCAAGATGTTGCCCTCTCCTGCTGAGTATTTCCAGCCTTTTCTGTTTCAACAGCAAGAGAATTTTCCTGCTCTGGGATTGCTTACATCCACTTGAATTGATAGGGGCCGGGATTCTTTGGCCTCGTACACCCTGCCCCCTCGCAAGGGATGCCATGAAAGGCCAGAGAATCCTGGCCATTGTTTTGAAGTGAATGCACACCTTTCTGACTCCGGAAACATTACCCAGCTGAGCAGAGGTGTGTTGATTGTAGACTGTCTTCTCCCTCTCCCTAGTTAAGCAAGATTCTAAATGTGTTCCTATGCTCTGTCAAATGAAGAGGAATAACAGTTAGACTTCTTATGGCTTCAAACGGTCACATTTCGATAAGTTGAGAACCTCTTTCCATTTATCTCATTGCTGTTCTGTGTGGTCTTGCGCACAGATTAGTGACAGGATTTACTTCCGTAACAACCAAAATGTCTTGAATTTAGGTGGTGTCTTAAAAAAAAAGGTGTACCGGGGTAGGGGGAAACAAATATCCGACCACAGAGGGAGAGTTCAGAAACATGATCGTAATTATGGTTTTCAAAAATGTGAGTTTTCTGTTGAGCAAGGAAAGAGTTGGAAGAGTGAATTTATGCAGTGAGTTCAACAGTCTAGGTAGCTGAAGGTTTTAGCACCAAAGAGCTGTGGATTTCCAGTCATTGAGTTCATTCAAGGTCAAGATTGATTGATCTTTTAGACTCTTGGGAATCACGGACTGTGTGGGAAGGTGGAGTTGAGGTGGAAGATCAGCGGCGATTACAAACAGGCTTGAAAAGGCCATTTGACCAACTAGTGCCTCTGCGATGGTAGTGCGCTATTGCTATTTTTATGTTTAAGGGGACTGTTAAAGTTTTTTTTTGCACAGGCAGTCGGGTATATTTGATGGAAATGCAGTTCAGATGCTGGAAGGCAGGATAATTGCTCATTTTAGTCAAGTAGCGTTTACTAAGATAGAGCTAATGGACTTGTGAAAGAGAAGGTCCCCCTGGGGTTTTTGTTTAAAGGAATGGGAGGTAGGTTAGATTGACAGGGACAGGTGGTAATGTGGTTAATGGGAGGAATGACGTTTGTAGCAGAAAGAAGACGGTTTTTGCGTTCTGGGGTTTGTCTAAAATCAGAGGTTTGCAGAGATACTCTGAAACTCAAAATCTCACTGAAAGCTTCAAGGCTGTTTACACTCATTATAGCAAGTATATTTATGGTCTCTAACTGTATTTAAAGTGGTATTTGAGTCTGTAAGAAGAATGTTACTTATTTGGAATTGAAACAGTGATAAGTTAGAAATTCGAGTCGTTTCTTTTCATGTTTAAATATTTTTCAATGAGTAATGGTTAAGCTGCTTCATTTTCATAGAATCATAGAAATCATAGAAACCCTACAGTGCAGAAGGAGGCCACTCAGCCCATCGAGTCTGCACTGACCACAATCCCACCCAGGCCCTACCCCCACATATTTTACCCGCTAATCCCTCTAACCTACGCATCCCAGGACTCTAAGGGGCAATTTTTAACCTGGCCAATCAACCTAACCCGCACATCTTTGGACTGTGGGAGGAAACCGGAGCACCCGGAGGAAACCCACGCAGACACGAGGAGAATGTGCAAACTCCACACAGACAGTGACCCGAGCCGGGAATCGAACGCGGGACCCTGGAGCTGTGAAGCAGCAGTGCTAACCACTGTGCTACCGTGTTAGAGTTATAGTTAAACTGTTATTAAATGAAATTTGTTTTACTATAAAAATCCGTATCCTAATTTGTTAGTGGAATTACTCCTGGAGGGAAACATCATATCCTCACATTTATGCCAAAATAGAAAAGTTGCTGGGGTCTAGTCTGGCTTCCTGATGTAATTTAGGATTCTGGTGCAGACCCCCAAAACAACCCCATTCCTTATATCCTTAAATCTTGCCTGACTTTGAAGTTCTCCATTGGAACTACAGCTCCATATGTTTCCTGAGGCCAGTATCACAGACATTTATCATGTTTCAACTGAGATTATTAGTATCTGATTTTACCTCCTGCGCCCATAATATGGGGAGGGCACGGAAGCAGGGGAGGAGAAAGAGAGCTGGGGAACATAGAAACACAGAAAATAGAAGCAGGAGTAGGCCATTCGACCCTTTGAGTATGCTCAGCCGTTCATTCTGATCATGGCTAATCATCAAAATCAATGTCCTGACCTCTCTCTCTCTCTCTTCTCTCCCCCCCCCCCCCCAATATCCTTTGATACCTTTAGTCCCAAGAGCTTTATCTAATTTCTTCTTCTTGAAATCGCACAACGCTTTGGCCTCAACTACTTTCTGTGGTAGTGAATTCCACAGATTTACCACGATAGAGACAACTGTAATGGTTTCTTCTCAACATTTCCTGGTCTCCTACTTTGGTGACTATGTGGCCAAAATGTTGCCTGGCGTTTTCCTGTTACCGCCTTTCTGAGCCTACTTCAGTTTGCTCCAGGGTGAAAAGAATTTCACCTACACTTCTTTAAAATTCGTTCATGGGACATGGGCGTCGCTGGCTGGCCAGCGTTTATTGCCCATCCCTAGTTGCCCTTGGAGGGCAGTTGAGCGTCAACCACATTGCTGTGGCTCTGGGATCGCATGTAGGCCAGACCAGGTAAGGACGGCAGTTTTCCTTCCCTAAAGGACATTAGTGAACCAGATGGGTATTTCTGATAATCAACAATGGTTTCATGGTCATCAGTAGATTCTTAATTCCAGATATTTTTTATTGAATTCAAATTCCATCTGCCATGGCGGGATTTGAACCCGGGTCCCCCAGAACATTAGCTGAGTTTCTGGATTAATAGTCGCGGTAATACCACTAGGCCATCACCTCCCCTTGGCGTTTTTTCACAGGGATTACTGAGATGGTGGACAATGGTGCGGCAGTTAATGCTCGCTTCCCATTCATCCATGGTGCTGCGCATTGACTGTACGAGCTACTGGGATCCCCATGTATAAAATCCAGGGTCTAATCACCATATGATCCTGAGGATGGTGCCACTGTTCAGGGCATGTGGAAGGATGGCCAAAATGACCCCTAATGCTTTCGCCAGTTCGAGAATTTAACTTCACAGCTCGTGACTAGATGTTGTCAGTATTTATATTGTAACTTCTGCTCTTATGTCAGAGATACAAATGTGTTGAATACATGTCTAAGACATAAACCCTCCACCACGCCATTATATTTTGGTCAGCAAGTGGAGAGACGTGAGTACAGCCCACTCCTGTGTCTCTGCACCTATCTCTGATCATGCAAAGCGGTTCTAGACTTTTGTCAGTGATGTTTAGCCACTTGAAACTGAGGAACATCGACCGTGACCCACTCAGATATTGCCCCATCTCTTGGAATGAAACCCAAGATATGCATCATGAGATTGGGAGCACATCGGAATGGTTGTGGAGTAATTTCATTTTTATCTGAATCTTGGGTGTTAAGTATCCATTGCAATTTGAAAACCAGACACTCTGTATTAAATCCTCATTTCTGTCACTTTGTAGCACGGTGGCACAATGGTTAGCACTGCTGCCTCACAGCGCCAGGGACCCAGGTTCGATTCCAAGCTCGGGTCACTGTCTGTGTGGAGTTTGCACATTCTCCCTGTGTCTGTGTAGGTTTCCTCCGGGTTCCTCCCACAGTCCAAAAGATGTGCTGGTTAGGTGCATTGGCCATGCTAAATTCTCCCTCGGTGTACCCCGAACAGGCACCGGAGTGTGGCGACTGGGGGATTTTCACAGTAACTTCTTTGCAGTGTTAATGTAAGCCGACTTGTGACTAATAAATAAATACACTTTTACTCCTTTGAGCCTGGCCGTACTCTTTCTCCATCCTCACTTTCTCTCGTGTCCTTCCTCATCAGTACCCCATCACCTCCTACATTGGATGATTTGCACTGATTTAAGTTTCAAACATGGGCTTGAGTGAATCTGCCCAACAGTATACACGAGACTCCTCTCCTGATAGCAATACCAGTGCATTTGGATGCTGAACCTGAATTACAGTGAGTGTATTTGAATGTAATTGTGCTGCTTGAGGCCAGTATTTTGGTGAGATTTCTGGAAATGCTGAGAGGAACAGTTGGCATAGATTTGAGCAAACCATTTGCCATGCACTTGGGGGCAGTTTTGCAAAAATGCTGGTTGAAAATGTGCAGGTACGAGAATGGAATTGGAAGTGTTGAGAGATATGTGGACTGTAATGATGAAACATTGTCTGGGGCATGGTTCTAATATCTGTGGGTGACAGCATCAAGCCCTAAGAGTGGAAACATGGAACAGGGTGGCACAGTAGCACAGTGGTTAGCACTGCTGCTTCACAGCTCCAGGGACTTGGGTTCGATTCCCAGCTTGGGTCACTGTCTGTGTGGAGTTTGCACATCCTCCTCGTGTCTGCGTGGGTTTCCTCCAGGTGCTCCGGTTTCCTCCCACAGTCCAAAGATGTGCGGGTTAGATTGATTGGCCGTGCTAAAATTGCCCCTTAGTGTCCTGAGATGCGTAGGTTAGAGGGATTAGTGGGTAAATGTGTAGGGATATGGGGGTACGGCCTGGGTGGGATTGTGGTCGGTGCAGACTCGATGGGCCGAATGACCTCTTTCTGCACTGTAGGGTTTCTATGATTCTATGATGGAAATGGATGACGAGAGTACCTTTTGGGAGATCAGAGTATTCCTACCGAACCTTCCAACTCTCCTCAGTATTTAACCTCCTGAGGGAGTGTGTGATGGGGGCAGGCTATTTGTGGCACGAGGAAGGATGAGCAAAATGGCCTTCATTGTCCGCACAAGTTCGAGAATTTACTTCACAGTTTATGATCATATGTTGTCAGTATTTATATTGCTGCTTCTGTCCTTGTAGCAGAGATGTGTGTGCGTTTAGAATAGAGTCAACTTTCCACCACCCTGGTTTAAATTTTAATCGGCAAAGTAAAACTTATTTTTTTGAGTTCTGTAAAATGTGTGGTGTCACTTTAGTTTCATGTGGTTATCCGAATGGTAAGCTGCACCGTCATGTTGTGCTGTAGTCTCTGTCTTCAGCAGTTGTCAGTTTGGTTAGAAGAATAGTGCTGAAAGTATTGTTGTGATGTTGAGTCTTTGGGAGGGGCATATCACATCTTCAAATCTGGCTGTGGTTTAGGAGGTCATCAGAGGGGCATCTCCGTCGCAGGTTATTGCTGGTGCCCATACATTCTAATCATTTGATGGACTGGGAAAACTGTCACGGCGCAAATATCTGCTTACAGTGACGATGCAGAAATTAGTGGGGGGGTTTTTTTTGGAACAGAGAAACTTGTCCTAACCACCCAAACAAGGCCATACCCTCGTCCAGAAATGCAGGGCAGTTCCTCTGTGTTTCCATCTCATCATAACTTCTACTCATGGATTACCACTTTACAAAGAGGGGCTAAGTTCTGGAAAAGAACTGCAAGGTCTCTGCCGGTTATGTGTTGCAGTGAAACACTTGCTGAAAAGGGGCCATTTGGCTCCTTATTCTAACTGTTACCAATTTTATCCTTTCGTGCTCAGGTTACCTGGAGCTGAATGAAAAGAAACCCATCAAATGACACATTTACCAACTCTCCAAGATCCCCCTATTTTATTCTTTTAAATTCCACCAGCTGCCATGGTGTGACTTTAACCCAGGTCTCAAGAACATTAGCCTGGGCCTCTGATTACTAGTCCAGTGACATTACACCGACACGACTAGGCTGTCTTATCACGACTCCCAACAATAATGGAGGATTAATCGGTGCAGTATCATAGAAACATAGAAGATAGGAGCAGGAGGAGGCCATTTGGCCCTTCGAGCTGCTCCACCATTCATCACGATCATGGCTGATCATCCAACTCAATAGCATAATCCTGCTTTCTCCCCATAACCTTTGACCCCATTTGCCCCAAGTGCAATATCCAGCCGCCTCTTGAACACATTCAATGTTTTGGCATCAACTACTTCCTGTGGTAATGAATTCCACAGGCTCACCACTCTTTGGGTGAAGAAATGTCTCCTCATCACCGTCCTAAATGGTCCACCCTGAATCTCCAGACTGTGACTCCTGGTTCTGGATTCCCCCACCATCGGGAACATCCTCTCTGCATCTATCCTGTCTAGCCCTGTTAGAATTTTATAAGTCTCTATGAGATCCTCCCTTATTCGTCTGAACTCCAGCAAAAACAATTCTAACCTAGTTAATCTCTCCTCTTACATCAGTCCCGCCATCCCCGGAATCAGCCTGGTAAACCTTCGCTGCACTCCCTCGAGAGCAAAAAACATCCTTCCTCAGAAAACAATATTCTAGGTGTGGCCTCACCAAAGCTCTATATAATTGCAATAACACATCCCTGCTCCCGTACTCGAAACCCCTCGCCATGATGGGCCAACATACTATTTGCCGCCTTTATCACCTGCTGCACCTGCATGCTTACCTTCAATGACTAGTGCACAAGGACACCCAGGTCCCGCTGCACACTCCCCTCTCCCAATTTACAGCCATTCAGTTAGTAATCTGCCTCCTTGTTTTTGCTTCCAAAGTGAATAACCTCACATTTATCCAAATTATATGGATCTGCCATTGATTTGCCCACTCACCCCAACCTGCCCAGATCACGCTGAAGGATCCCTGCATCCTCGTCACAGTTCACCCTCCCACCCAACTTGGTGTCATCTGCAAACTTTGAGATGTTACATTTTGTTCCCTCATCCAAACCATTAATATACATTGTGAATAGCTGGGGTCCCAGCACCGATCCCTGTGGCACCTCACTAGTTACTGCCTGCCAATTTGAAAAGGACCTATTAATTCCTACTCTTTGTTCCCCTCTGCTAGCTAGTTTTCTATCCATCTCAATACACTTGCCCCAACCCCATGCACTTTAATCTTGCACGATAATCTCTCATGCGGAACTTTGTCAAACGCTTTCTGAAAGTCCAAATATAACACATCAGTCCACACTATCTCAAATTCAAAACAATTGTCATTGCTGTTCAATATCCTGATGAAGAATATTGTTAAATGATGATTTCATTACTATACAGCTAACCCAAAGTAATGAAATTTATCATGCAAAACCGTTTCTGTTCATTACTCCATAATCTGTGCTGATTTATGCCCTGATCAAACTTATTCCAATGTCATGAATGTCCCTGTTAAAGTGTGTTTAACCCTTGATGGTGATTAACTAGCGTCTCTGGGCTTACTCACTGTTTGCTGTGTTATATAGATATCCTGTTTTGCAGGGTAAGCTTCAACTGGAGGCTACACCCAAATGTTACTTACAGTCAAAGTACATGTCACCATAGCGGTTTATTGAGCCATGCCTGTCCCCTCTCATTAATCTTTTTAATCCTTTTTGTTTCATTTATCTGCAGTCGTCTTTTCCATTAGGGTGTCAAATCAAAGAAACCTTTTTAGTATTTGGCACTGTTCGCCACACCTTTGATAACTCCTCCAATTGTTTCTTTCTATGGCCTTTACAATACAAAATGCCACCACAGAAAATATTGTTTGCTCTTCTCACGGAGTGTTGAGGGCATGGCATTCGTGACGCAAAATTCCTGATTAAAATAATTTATCATCTTCTGGAATGCAAGCTATGTGTCTCCTGGCAATAGAACATTCCTCCATCAGTAATAAGCAATCACTGCCGATTGTGCTAAGGGTTGTAGTCTGGCAGCATTATTGGAATTGGATGGACTCAATCCCCTTTGAATCTTTGAATTTATAAACCGTCCCAAATGATGGACTGGAAGATTCCTCCTTTTGACGGGATGAAACCTGTAAGATGAATGAATGAATCTTCAGTTCAGTTGAGACAGACCTGCTGAGGCCAACAATGACAAGACTGGTGTGGAAAAAGTGCCCAATTGTCTTTTTAAAATTTATTTGTGGGACATGGGCGTCGCTGACTAGACCACCATTTGTTGCCCATCCCTAGTTGCCCTTGAGAAGGTGGTGGTGAGCTGCCTTCTTGAGCAATTGATACAACCAAGTTGCTTCCTAGGCCATTTCAGAGGGCAGTTGGGAGTCAACCACATTGCTGTGGGTCTGGAGTTTTTTTATAAATTGAATTCAAATTCTGTCATCTCTGTGGCGGGATTTGAACCTGGGTTCCCAGAACATCCGCTGAGTTTCTGGAATAATAACCTTGTGATAATATCACTCGGCCATTGCCTCCCCTCTTCTGGAATTGGGATTAAGGGAAGGCTTAAGTCTACTTTCGGACATGCTGCACCAGGATCGTCCTGAGTGCTAAGTGTGAAATAATAATCTGTCCATCCTGTTTTTCTCAAACACCAACCTCCAGCATGCTGGGCACCAAAATAAAGTAATTTGTGGGATTTATTAGTAAAAGCAGTCAGGTGTTATTGAGGATAGTTTGCAATGATTCACAAAAAAAAAAGTAAATTGGAATAAAGTAGTTGCCACTTCCGTTCTGAACTGTGGGAAAATAAAACAGCTGGAGCAGCCTTGTGAACTTTGGATTGTCTATTGATGATGTGGGAGGCATTTCAAACAACTTTGAAGCTGTGACATTTGATATCTGTGTGACCATTTCTCTAATCACTATAACTCTGACCACTTGAAGGTGGATCCAAAAGCCTCATAACTGGAAATGTTTGAATTCTCGTCAGTGACTGCAGCATTTCCTCGGAGTGAACTAGAGACAAGCAAGCTCTCCACTGTGTGGTTCAAAGTAGTCATGATTTGGTGAATGCCCATTTGCATTTTGGACCCTAACCAGATGGGCATGGATTTCAGATGGTTCACATGCTTTTGACTTCAGATCTTCACAAGCAGTGGAATTGGGTTTGCACAGTCTACTTTCCAGTCCTTCCCTGCACCAAATGTGACTGCAGCACACTGCGCTGACCCATTGCAGTAGCTGATTACTCTATCTACTCCCCTGGTGGAACAAGAGTGTGTTTACCCACTGCAGTAACAACTTGTAGTACTCTCTCTGTCGCTCTCCAAGTGAAAGTATAATGTGTTTATCAACTGAGTAAATAATTACTCTCACTAATGTCCCCTTCTGAATCTTTTCATCAACCACAGCTCGTTAAACATAATGGGCTCATCAGTGGTGATTTCTGTCCTTACACCTGTCCAGCACGCACGTTGTGAAATGTAAATGCTTCCCATTGATCTGCAAAATTGTTCAGACTCTTAAAATTCATTTTTGGGATATGGACATCGCTGACAAGGCCAGCATTTACTGCCCATTCCTAATTGCCCACGAGGTGTTAGCGGGCTGCCTTCCTGAAGCTCTGCTGTCCATATTGTGTAGGTACACCCACAGTGGTGTTAGGGAGGGAGTTCCAGGATTTTGACCCAGTGACAATGAAGGTACAGCGATATATTTCCAATCAGGATCGTGAGTGGGTTGGAGAGGAACTTCCAGGTGGTGGTGTTCCCAGATATCTTCTGTTCTTGCCCTTTTGAGATGGGTACGGTTCTGGGTTTGGAAGGTGCTGTCTGAGGAGCCTCGGTGAGTTGCTGTAGTGCATCATGTAGATTGTACACATTGCTTCAGTGGAGGGAATGAATGTTTGGAAGAACTGTCAATCAAGTGGATTACCTTGTCCTGGATGTTAGCGAGCTTTTTGAATGTTGAAGCTGCGCTCACCTAGGCTAGGGCTTCCAACTCACTCTTGACCTATGCCTTGTAGATGATGATGTGGAGATGCCGGCGTTGGACTGGGGTGAAGTCAGTAAGAAGTCTCACAACACCAGGTTAAAGTCCAACAGGTTTATTTGGTAGCAAATACCATAAGCTTTCGGAGCGCTGCTCCTTCGTCAGATGGAGTGGAAATTTCCACTCCATCTGACAAAGGAGCAGCGCTCCGAAAGCTTATGGTATTTGCTACCAAATAAACCTGTTGGACTTTAACCTGGTGTTGTGAGACTTCTTATTGTAGATGATGGACAGACTCTGGGGAGTCGGGAGGTGAGTTACCTACTGCAGGATACCTTGCCTCTGACCTGCTCTTGTAGACATTGTTTAAATGGCTAGTCCAGTTTAAGTTTCTGGTCAATGGTAACCCCCACGATGTTGACAATGGGGGATTCGGCAATGTTAATGTCAAGGAGAGATATTTAGATTTTCTCTTTGGGAGATGCCATTTGAGTGGCACAATCATTAATCGCCACTTGTCAGCCCAAACTTGGATATTGTCCAGTTCTTGCTCTATTCGAACATGGGACTGCTTCGGTATCTGAGGAATCATGAATGGTGCTGAACATTGTGCAGTCATCAACGAACACCCCCACTTCTGAACTTATGATGAAGGAAGGTCATTGATGAAACAGCTGAAGATGGTTGGGCCTAGAACACTATCCTGAGGAATTCCTGTAGTGATGTCCCGTGACTGAGATGATTGAGCTCCGACCACCACAGTCATCTTACTTTGTGCCAGGTATGACTCCAACCAGTGGAGGGTTTTCCTCTGATTTCCATTGACGATAGTTTTGCTAGGGCTCCTTGATTCCACACTTGGTCAAACACTGCCTTGATGTCAAAGGCAGTCACTATCACCTCACCTTGTCCATGTTTGAATCAAGGCTGTAAAGAGGTGCAGAGCTGATCGCTGGTGGAACCCAAACTGAGCATCAGTGAGCAAGTTTCTGATTTGATTTATTATTGTCACATGTATTAACCTACAGTGAAAAATATTGTTTCTTGCACGCTGTACAGACAAAACATACTGTTCATAGAGAAGGAAACGAGAGAGTGCAGAATGTAGTGTTACAGTCATAGCTAGGGTGTAGGGAAAGATCAATTTAATGCAAGGTAAGTCCATTCAAATGTCTGACAGCAGCAGGGAAGAAGCTGTTCTTGAGTCGGTTGGTATGTGACCTCCGACTTGTGTATCTTTTTCCTGACAGAAGAAGGTGGAAGAGACAATGTCCGGTGTCCTTGATTATGCTGGCTGCTTTACCGAGGCGGCAGGAAGTGTAGACAGAGTCAATGGACGGGAGGCTGGTTTGCATGATGGATTGGGCTACATTCACAACCTTTTGTAGTTCCTTGTGGCCTTGGGCAGAGCAGGAGCCATACCAAGCTGTGATGCAACCAGCAAGAATGCTTTCTATGGTGCGTCTGTAAAAGGTGGTGAGAGTTGTAGCTGACATGCCAAATTTCCTTAGTCTTCTGAGTAAGTAGAAGCGTTGGTGGGCTTCCATAACTATAATGTCGGCATGGGGGAGACCAGGACAGGTTGTTGGTGATCTGGACATCTAAAAACTTGAAGTAATAACCTTGAAGGTTATTACTGAGCAGGTGCTGCTTGATAGCACTGTTGATGACCCCTTCCGTCATCTTACTGATGATGGAGAGTAGACTGATGGGGCACTAATTGGCTGGGTTGGATTTGTCCTGTTTCTTGTGTACAGGACATACCTGGGCAATTTTCCACATTGCTGGGTGGATGCCAGTGTTGTAGCTGTACTGGAGCAGTTTAGGAGGGATTCAGCAGTTCCGGAGCGCATGTCTTCAGTGCTATTGCCAGAATATCGCCAGGGACCATTGCCTTTGCAGTAATCAGTGCCTTCAACCTTTTCCTGATAGCTGCAAGTGAATTGAATTGGCCTCTGTGATGCTGGGGACCTGCAGAGGAGGGCAAGATGGATCATCCTCTTGGCACTTTTAGCTGAAGATTGTGTAAATGCTGCAGCCTTATCTACACTGATGTGCTGGACTGCCCCATCATTGATGATAGGGATATTTGTGGAACTGCAGAGCTTTGATCTGATCCTTTGGTTATGGAATCGCTTAGCTCTGTCTATATCTTACTGCTTATGCTGGTTGGCATGCAAGTAGTCTTGTGTTGTAGGTTCAGTAGGTTGACACCACATTTTTAGGTATGCCTGATGTTACTCCTGGCATGCCCTCCTGTGTTCTCCATTGAACCAGGGCTGATCTTGGTGGTAATGGTAGAGTGAGGTATATGCTGGGCTGTGAGGTTGCAGACTGTGGGTAAGTACAGTTCTACTGCTGCTGACGTTCCACAGCACCTCATGGATGCCCAAGTTTCTAGATCCGTTCGAAGTCTATCCCATTTAGCATGATGGGAATGCCGCACAGCACTATGGAGGATTTTGTGATGAACCCTGCCAAATGTTCAATGTGAGGGTATCCCAAACCCCAGAAGGGAAACTTGGAAAGCTGGTTCTTAACTCTTTATTTCTGCAATTTGGAATAAAATGTGGGGGAAAAAAAGAGATGAGGAAAGGGATCAGTCTTGTGGGTGAGGACGGCAGATTTCCTTCCCTAAAGGATGTTACTGAACCATGTCGGTTTTTATGACAATTGCCAATGGCTTCATGGTCATCATTGGACTTTTAATTCCAGACTTTTATTGAGTTCGAATTCGATCATCTGCCAGTGGAACTCGGGTCCCCAGAGTGTTACCCTGGGTGTGTGAGCTACTAGTCCAGTGACAATAGCACTACGCCACTGCCTCCCCAATAAAGGGGGTGCTGTCATCACCTTTATTTAGCCACAAGTTAGCTCCTGGACTAATGTGCTTATTTAATAAGAACACTAATGCATTCTCATTAGATAAGTGCGATCAGTTATGAAATGTTTCATCTGCCTGCCTTAGGTGACACTTTAAGCAGCCCGTGTTTCACTTTGGGAGAAGCTGTGAATGCTGACTGACTCACGCTTGCAAAGTGCACACTCCCAGCACACGAGTGGCTGTTTGAGCAGAGGTGGTGTATCACGCAGTATGAAGCTGGTGATGAGTTACTGAGACTACATTTGAGGGCTCTGTGAAGAAGCAGATTGGCACTGCCAGGGGCACAGGAGGCTTCAACTGCCCATCAAGTAGAATACAGCAGCAGTAATTGCTTGCATTTGTATCACATCTTTTAACATAATTAAATGCTCTACAGCGCTTCCCAAGAGCCTTGTCACTTGATATGAACCAAATGAGATTGTTGGATTGTTGCTCTTTGCTCAGAGAAGTAGGTTTTGAGGAGCATCTTAGAAAGAGATGGAGAAGTTTAGGGACTGAGTTCCAGTCTTTGGAGACCAGGCAGCCTCAGGTATGGTCACCAATGGTGGAGTGATTAAAATTAAGGATGTTTAACAGACCGCAATTGGTGAGCCCTTGCTTCACATCCCAGCTTGACTTCGCTAACTATTGTACGAAGTTTGTTCTTATTCATGGCATTTTGTAGAATGCAAGACCTGTATGTGGCACATGCAAAAGCAAAGAATTTCCACAATTACCTGTTCTTAAGCTGTGTCTAATTGTGCATGAATTAAATAGATTTAAAAGTCACTGTGCCCAATGTATCAGTACCATACTGTCCCCTCATCCCAGTTGCCTGCACTGATTAACATTTTGGGAGCTACCATTGACCAGGAACTGAACTGGACTAACCTTAAATACTGTGGCTACCAGAGCAGGTCAGGCACTGGGAATTCTGTTGTGAGTAACTCATTCCTGACTCCCCCCAAAGCCTGTCCTCCATCTACAAGGCACAAGTTGGGACTGTGATGGAATACTCTCCACTTGCCTGGATGGGTGCGGCTCAAACAACACCACGTTGACACCATCCAGGACAAAGCAATCCATTCGATTGGCACCACATCCACCACCTTCAACATCCACTCCGTCCACCATTGAATCACAGAAGCTGCAGCATTTACCATCTACAAGATAAACTGCAGGAATTTTACAATGCTCCTTCGACAGCACCTTCCAAACCCATGACCACTATCATCTAGAGGGACAAGGGCAGTAGATACATGGGAAAACCACAACCTGCAAGTTCCCCTCCAAGTTGCTCACTATCCTGACTTGAAAATATATTGTTCTTTCACCGTCGCTGGGTTAAAATCCTGGAACTTCTTCCCTAATGGCATTGTGGGCGTACCTACACCATGGAGACTGCAGTGGTTCAAGAAGGCAGCCCACTACCATCTTCTGATGGGCAATAAATGCTGGCCGAGCCAGTGAAGCCCACATCCTTTGAATGAATAAAAAAATTACCATTTATTTATGCAAAACTTTACTTAGTGTATGTTAATGAGATTGGCACGACATTTTCATGAAAATTGGTCTCTGCAGGATGGGTGACACCCACACATAGAGACACATATACACACACCAGAGAGGACTTGAGGGGCCACGTGGCCTTTTTTCATTTCCATATCTCTCTCAATCTCTAAACTTGCCGAATGATGTCTTGGGGAACAATGCCAAGAATTAAATTGCTGTTAGTATTGACCGCATTGCTGAGTGTGGAAATATATCAGTTGCTTTGCTTCTGTGCTGGAAAACTGAAAGTACACGATAGAAAATCAGAGGAATGCTAAGAATATCTCTGAACCTGTTCTGCAGATGTTATTCTAATGACCTGTCCTGCTTAATTTTATTGCAGGGAGGCATGGGGGACAAAGAATTGGATCAGCAAGATCATTCCCCTTAATGAAACAAAGAAGGAAAATGAGTCTGTAGCTCCAGAAGTTCCAACCTGGTAAGACATTGGTATCAGCAGAAATCTTATTAGCTTTAGAATCTTTGCTGAGATGTAATTGTCTTTTGAGCTCCATCCAGAATGTGATTGTGTTTATTGATCAAGAGCCCATCACTAAACCGTGCCCAAGAATTCTAAAGTCCATTGTCTTTTTGTGAGTGACTCCTAATCTCCAGAAGTCTTTCAGGACCCGCTGTGTTGCAGCCCATTTCCATCAGCCAGGCGTGATGGTGCTCCATGGGCTGATGAGGCGACAGTTATCAGCTTGATCAGAGATGCAGTGGATGAACCTCAGAGAGAGAGAGAGCAAAACCACTGAGTGTAGTGTTGCAGGTTTCTGACACATTCTAATCTGTTGTGCCCATTGGGAATGAAGTTTTAGGATTCGTTTAGATGGGTGACGGCCATGGATGCTTCAGTTGGCAACTCCCCGAGGCACATGATTCTGGGTTCAAGTCCCATTCCAGGGTCGACATTCCAGCACAGGACTCGGGGAGTGCCGCACAGTTGGAAGTGCCATTCTTTCAGATAAGATGTTAAATGGGAGCCTCCATCTGCCTGACCAGGGTGGGTGTAAAAGAGCTTGCGGCACTACATCAATGGAGAGTAGGGCAGTTGTCCCCTCTGCACCCCCATCAATATCTCCAATAAATCTGATTGCCTGGTCGTCAGCACATTGCTGAGAGCTTGCCGTGGGCAAGATAGGTTGCTATATTTCCTACATTACAACAGGGAGGTATGCTGAAAAGAATGCCCAGTGGGAATGAGAAGCACTTTTTTTTTTGAAGCTTTTGTTTCTACTAATTTTGGGGCAAAATGATTACAGGAATGAAAAAGAGATAGAATTTGCCAAACCGCGCTCAATTTTCTTTTTAGCAAAGGTGCTTTGAAAATCTGTTCTTTCTCACACGGCTGCTAAGAAATCCCATAAAGACAGAGGCATTTAGCCAGGGACTCTGAAGGGAAATCTGCTTAATACAGGACCTGTACCTTGGGTTGGTCAACATCTGAAATAGATTGTTAGTTAAACACTTTGGGTGAGCCCGTCAAAGATTTAAAGAGCACCATTTAAGGGGCGTCTTGACAAATACATGATGGGAATAGAGGGATATGGTCCCCAGAAGGATAGGGGGTTTTAGTTCAGATGGGCAGCATGGTTGGTGCAGGCTTGGAGGGCCTGTTCCTGTGCTGTAATTTTCTTTGTTCTTTCAAAACCTTCGGACATTTAAAAGCACTTTACAACCGGCTGAAGTATTTTTTGAATGTTGCATTATGAGATAAACAGGACAGCCAATATGCGTGCAGCAAGGTCCCACCAGTCGCAGGGAGTTGATAATATGAATTTAGTGATGTTGGTGATGGATAAATATGGACCAAGTCATGGCGCAAACCCCCCCTATTCCTCTTTGAACATGTCCCATAGGATCTGTTACGTTGACCCCAGAGATTTGGCGGGGTCTTTGTTTTAATATCTCATTCAAAAGACGGCACCTCCCTTGATCCACAATTTCAGAGCTTCACTGGCATGTCAGTCTAGATTGTGTGCTCAATTCTCTGGAGTGGGGCTTGCACCCCACTGCCTTTGGTCTCGGGTGAGAGTGCTACCCACTGAACATAAGAACTGACATTCACTTTTTAATTAAAGGGTCACAGCTTACTGTTCTTTGATAAATGCAATCCAATCATAGAAATCATAGAATCATAGAAACCCTACAGTGCAGAAGGAGGCCATTTGGCCCATCGAGTCTGCACCGACCACAATCCCACCCAGGCCCTACCCCCACATATTTACCTGCTAATCCCTCTAACCTACGCATCTCAGGACTCTAAGGGGCAATTTTTAACCTGGCCAATCAACCTAACCCGCACATCTTTGGACTGTGGGAGGAAACCGGAGCACCCGGAGGAAACCCACGCAGACACGAGGAGAATGTGCAAACTCCACACAGACAGTGACCCGAGCCGGGAATCGAACCCTGGAGCTGTGAAGCAGCAGTGCTAACCACTGTGCTACCGTGCCGCCCAACTTGCAATGCATATGTTTTTGTTTGTCTGAAAAATTGCCGATTAAAGTTATTAATTTCTATCTATTGACGCTTATCGGGGATGGAGGAAACTGTGTGCCTTTTGACTTGTGACCTTATTTAACAGTGGCAAAAAGAATGGGTTTCCTTGGCAACGTAGCATCCCGTGTTTGCATTCACCAATAGAATTGTAGTTTGTAGCGTATAGAATTGATTTTTTTTGATTGTCTATGATGAAGACCACACATTTTCCTCTATCCCCTCTCTGCAGAGGCAGTCTTGAAGCCTTTTGCTGGAATATTCAAGGCATGCAATTCTGAACAAGCATGTCAGCTCCGCCTTCATTATTGTATCCATTCTTTTGTTTGACTGGTTAACATCTCTGCAGAAAGTCCCAAATGATGCATGAAATATTTAGGAAGCAGCGAAGTAACATGGATCCAGAGGCGGTCAGTCACTGTGGGGAAAGTTGATGCACTTAAGGGGAGGCAATGTATTTGAAAGGAAGCTGGATAAACAAGAGGCGCAAAGGAATTGAAGGTTATCCTGGGTAGGGCTTAATGAAAAGGGCTGGGAGCAAGTTGATGAGGAGCATAAGCCCCAGCATAGACCTGCTGCTCTAACCTTCAGATGCTGATGGTGACTGTTAACTGTGAACTCCTGACTGCAGGAGCACAGAGGAAACACTGAGGTAGAGTGAATTATGCTGTGCTGTATTTCAGCATGTCTCAGTCAGACGTATCAAGGCCAAAGAATGAATTACTTGCATTCCCTATAGCCAAAAGTAATATTGTTTCACTGTGAGGAGATGTGGAAAAGAAGGAAAAGGCTTGCAATTAAAGAGGAAAGGCTCATGTTAAAAGAAAATACAATTAAAACAGATATTTTTCAGTGTTCTGTGCAATGCTATTTTGCGGTCAGAGTTTGCTTATTCCCTCAGTGGAGACACATGTGACAAATCATGGCTGGAATTTTCTGACTGTTCGCACCAGCAGGATTTTCCAATCCCGCTACAGCGAACAGAAATTTGGCTTGTCGCCAAATTCTCCGTCTTCGCTGCAGAGGGAGCGCAGCGTGAACGAGCGGTAAGATCGCATGTTTGTTCAGGAAGAGAGATCTGAGAGATAGTGTTTTAAACAATGCCATATTATGGTGCCAATTTCAATCACACTCCACAGTGGCCGCAGTGCGCACTGACCTATGTCTGAAATCCTTGGCGATTTATCATTCAAGCCGTTAAATAATTTTTAAAAAAATCTTGGGTGAAGCAAGAGAAAAGTAGAAAGCTGTGAGACCTTTTGAAGTACCATGGTAGAAGAGATGCAGAGAGGCCAGTCATTTTAGTCTTGCCCTCGAACTGCTCGGTGACCACATTCAAGAAGTAGCGTTTGGAATGTAGCTACTGTGAATTGCAACTGCCCACGTTTTCTCCAATGCGTTGTAACTGGATGACCAAGTCACTGCAGTTTGGGCTTATAAATGAGTGAGATTGAGATTAGAAGCATGGTGAGAACATTTATCTGATCGTGTGCTGATTTTATACAGGATTTCACCTCTGTTTGAATGTGCTTCCTTCACTGCAGCTTGAACCCTTGCACCTCAGCAGGAGAAGCCACTTTGGTGTGCATTCAGCTGGATGAATTGTTTTGAATAATTGATGCCTTGCTCGACATTCGCTCGTAATGTGTCTGATCTTTCACTGTGAATCTTAGTTTCTGAGAGGGTGATGGGTTTGTGAAGTAAGCTGGTTTCTGTAGATTCTCCTTTACTTCGTAAGTTGCACATGTTCAGGTTTTTCAAGCTCAGTGCAGTGTACAACATGGAATAGTTTTGAATGGATTCACCGTCCAAGAACTGAATTACTGCAGACGATTTAAGAAATACTTTGCACACAATTTGATATTTCAATACCTGCACCTGATAAAATGCCATTACAACTGGTGCACGATATCTGGTTGTTTCTTTCTGGAATTTATTAGTGTCACAAGTAGGCTTACATTAACATTGCAATGAAGTTACTGTGAAAATCCCCTAGTCGCCACACTCCGGCGCCTGTTCGGGTACACTGAGGGAGAATTTAGCACGCCCAATGCACCTAACCTGCACGTCTTTCAGACTGTGGAAGGAAACGGGAGCACCCGGAGGAAGCAGACACGGGAAGAATGTGCAGACTCCACGCAGACAGTGACACAAGCGGGAATCAAACCCGGGTCCCTGGCGCTGTGAGGCAGCAGTGCTAACCACTGTACCACTGTGAACAATTGCAGTTTAAACAGTTTTTTTTCATTTCAGGTATTTTTCATTTCCCTCAAAATTGCCACCAAAAAAGCAAAACTTGATTCTTAAATTACTGAGCCGATAAAACTCAAAACAGTACAGCTTATTCCCCTCAATCACTCTGAGGTGCAGGTCTATTGAAATTTGACTGTGCTAAGTGCACATTTTAACCAACAAATGAAACCTTTTGCTGTACAAAGGTTCTTGCAACACAATCTCTTGATAATACTGGGAGGGTTGGGGGTCTGAATGGGGCTTCCAAGAGCTGCTTCTGCTAAATCAGGAAAGGAGCTGTTCTATCAGCACCACTCAGTTGTAGCCATTTAACCCTCTTATTAACTGCACTTGAAAAAGGCTAAGCAACTTCTTTTCAAGTTGTGAGTTTATGAAGTTTAAGATATCCCTGTAGTTATGCCCCTCCTTCCTTCAATACTTGACATAAGTGACATCTTAGAGTCTCTCCATAATTTTTTTTATTCATGGGACATGGGCACTCCTAGCTGGTCAGCATTTATTGCCCATCCCTAGTTGCCCTTGGAGGGCAGTTGAGAGTCAACCACATTGCTGTGGTTCTGGAGTCATATGTAGGCCAGGCCAGGTAAGGACAGCAGATTTCCTTCCCCAAAGGACATTAGTGAACCAGATGGGTTTTTCCGACAATCGACAATGGTTTCATGGTCATCAGTAAATTCTTAATTCCAGATATTTTTTATTGAATTCAAATTCCACCATCTGTCATGGCGGGATTCGAATTTGGGTCCGCAGAACATGAGCTGAGTTTCTGGATTAATAGTCTAATAATATGTTGTCTAGTTATAGAAACATAAGAGTATAGGAGCAGGAGTAGGTCTTTTGGTCCTTCGAGCCTGCACCACTATTCAGTATGATCACGGCTGATCTTTTATCTTGTAGCTAAACTTCCACTCTCTCTCCATATCCCTGACACCGTTAGAGTCTAGAAATCCATCTGTTTCCTCCCCAAGTACATTGTGATTTGGCCTTTCCGGCCTCCTCTGGAACAGAGTTCTATAGGATCACCACCTACTGAGGTTTCTCCTCATCTCAGTCCTAAATGCCCACCCTGCACACTGACCCCTTGTTCTAGACTCAACCCACCACGCCCCACTTCCCCCACAGCAACCAAAAGGAACAACATTCCCACATCCAGTCTGTCCAGCCCTGTCAGAATTCTAAACCTTTCAATGAAATTCCGCCTCATTCTTCTAAATTCCAATGCATTAAGGCCCAGTCGACCCAATCTCTCCTCTTTCGACAATGCTGCCATCCCAGGAATCAATCTGGTGAACCTTTGTTGCGTTCCCTGAGACCAAAGCTGCACCCAGTACTCCCAGGTGTGGTCTCACCATGGCACTGCAATGGTTCCTTGCTCCTGCACTCGGGTCCTCTTGCATTGAAGACCAACATAACATTTGCATTCCTTATCGATCACAAATAGCCACAGGTTTGTTCATTCTGGGATCTCAAATCAAACTGTCCAGAATAATTCCTGACAGCCCGGGAAGTTGCTTATTATTTATTTGGAAATTTGTTTGGACATTTTATTCCCATTGTGGAACTGAAACTGGAATACCGTGGATCGTTTCAGTCCCATTATCGAAGGAAAGATATCCTGGCATTGGAGACAGTCCAGAGAAGATTCACTAGATTGATCCCGGGTGTGGAGGGATTTTCTCATGAGAGGTTGAACAGGTTGGGCCTGCACTCATTGGTGTTTAGCGGAATGCAAGACAATCTTATTGAAACATATAGGATTGACAGAACAGATGCTGAGAGGTTGTTTTCCCCTTGTGGCAGAGTCTAGGACCAGAGGGCGTTACGTCAGAGTAAGGGTCATCCATTTCACACTGAGATGAGGAGGAATTTCTTCTCGGAGGGTAGTGAATCTATGGAATTTTTTTACCACAAAGAGCTGCGGAGGCAGTGTTGTTGAGTATGTTTGAGGCGGAGATGGACAGATTTTTAATGTTAGAGATTCGAGGGTTATGGGGCTAAGGTGGGAAAGTGGAGTTGAGGATTATCATATCAGTTCAGTCGTGATCTCGTTGAATGACGGAGCAGACTTGAGGGGCTGAATGGCCTGCTTCTACTCCTATATCTTATGGTCTTATGAAGCTCTTCCAGTCCTTAAATATAACAGTCATCATAGTTAACTTTGGCAGTGAACAACAGAATAGAAGATGAATACACGCTTTGTAAATTCTAGATGGAGCAGACTTGATGGACTAAATGACCCACCATGGCCTTGAATTTTCTTATCCTCAAGAAGAATGCTGGCACAGTGGCACTGCTGCCTCGCAGCATCAGGGAGCCGGGTTCGATTCCAGCCTTGGGTAACTGTGTGAAGTTGGCACAATCTCCTCGTGTCTGCATGGGCTTCCTCCGGGTGCTCCGGTTTCCTTCCACAGTCTAAAGGTGTGCAGGTTAAGTGGATTGAGCAAGCTAAGTTGCCCCTTAGTGTCCAAAGATGTGTAGGTTAGGGGGATTAGCCATGGTAAATGTTAGGGTGGAAGAGAGAGCGCGAGTGGGATGCTCTGACAAAGGGTTGGTGCAGACTCAATGGGCCAAATGGCCTATTTCTACACTGTTGGGACCCTGTTTGAGATGAGAAAAATTCTCACCACCCCTGCAATACCCCCGCCCTCGAATAAGAGAATGCACCCTTTGCAAAGGAACCAGGTTGCTTTCTATTGAGACAAAGGATTGAACATATCAGTGTTGCTCAACTTAGTTTTTTCTTCCTTTGGAGGAGATAAAGAAAGGAACTTTCATGTTGCTTAAAGTGGGATCTCATCTTGTAGTCAAAAGAGAAAATGCTGGAAAACCTCAGCAGGTCTGGCAGCATCTGTCAGGAGAGAAAAGAGCTGATGTTTCGAGTCCAGGTGACCCTTTGTCAAAGCTCAAAGCTTTGACAAAGGGTCGTCTGGACTCGAAACGTCAGCTCTTTTCTCTCCTTACAGATGCTGCCAGACCCGCTGAGATTTTCCAGCATTTTCTCTTTTGGCTTCAGATTCCAGCATCCGCAGTAATTTGCTTTTATCCAGTGTCATCTTGCAGAGAGAAATCAGTGATAGAATCCACATCAATAACTTCAAGATGGAGCAGACTCGATAGACTGAATGATCCACCGTGCCTCTGAATTTTCATACCATCGTCAAGAAGAATGCTGGAAAAACTAAAATCTTTTTTTAAATGCACGAAGAGATCCCCTGTTTTTTAAAAAAAATAAAAAAATAAATTGGGTTAATGTTTTGGAGCTATGGAGCTTTCTGCCTGAAATGATCTGCCTTTACTCTTTTGCCTTCCGGCATACCTGCTGTCTATTCCGGTACACCTCAAGTACATCTCTGCAGCAAGTGTGCGCCATGCTGACCATGGAAAGTTTTATACTGATGCAATGTCTTGTCATAGCAAGATTTTAATGACTAACTGACCGAACGAGCCTCTGAGAAGGAATATATCCTCAGAACTGTACAAAGTGGTTCATTTTGTTGTTGAGCCCATTACCGTGTGGTTAGACAGTGTAGATTCAGAAAGAATGTTCCCAATGGTGGGGGAGTCCAAAACTAGGGGTCATAATGTGAGGATAAGTTCATAAGATATAGGAGCAGAATTAGGCCATTCAGCCCATCGAGTCTGCTCCACCGCTCGATCATGGCTGATACGCCCCTCATCCCCAATTTCCTGCCTTCTTCCCATAACCCTTCAACCCATTACCAATTAGAAATCTGTCCTACTCCTCAACTTTAGTCACCGTCCCAGCATCCGCCGTACTTTGGGGTAGTGAATTCCACAGATTCACAACCCTTTGGGAGAAGTAGTTTCTCCTCAAGTCTGTTTCAGATTTGCTACCCCTTATCCTAAGACTATGACCTCATGTCCTAGAAAGCCCCATCAATGGAAGCATCCGTTCCATGTCTACTTTATCCATACCTTTCATCATCTTGTATACCTCAATTTGATCTCCCAAAATGAATAATGGGCAAATCTTTTAGAACTGAGGTGAGGAGAAATTTCTTCACCAAGAATGTGGTGAATGTGTGGAATTCACTACCACAAAGTGGTTATAGAATCCATACAGTACAGAAGGAGGCCGTTCGGCCCATCGAGTGCACCGACCACAATCCCACCCAGGCCCTATCCCTGTAACCCCACATATTTACCCTGCTAATCTCCCTGACACTAAGGGGCAATTTAGCATGGTCAATCAACCTAACCCGCACATCTTTGGACTGTGGGAGGAAACCAGAGCAACCGGAGGAAACCCACGCAGACACGGGGAGAACATGCAGACTCCACACGGACAGTGACCCAAGCTGGGAATCGAACCCGGGTCACTGACACTGTGAGGCAGCAGTGCTAACCACTGTGCCACCATGCCACCCCACCATTGAGGCCACAATGTTATGTGATTTCAAGCAGAAATTAGATATAGCTCTTGGGGTTAAAGGGGTCAAGGGATATGGGGGGAAAGGGGGAGGTCAGGATATTGAATTTGATGATCAGCCATGATCAAAATGAAATGGCCTAGCAGGCTCGAAGGGCTGAATGGCCTCCTCCTGCTTCTAGTTTCTATGGTTGGAAAGTGTTGCTGCTTTGATGTGAATTATGAGCAAAACGCCAAGTTGCGTTTGTTGAGGATATTGAGGGTCTTCATGCAATCTTGATCGCAGGAGAGGAGAGCATTTTCATCCAACTGGATGTATGCATGGTAATTCAGAAACATTGACAGTATTTTGTGCTCCATTCTTGCTGGTAAGGGTTGAGCTAATCTCTCCTCCAGTGTGGAATTGTGCATCTCCTGCAAGATTGAGTTTGTGGTGCAGGAGGCTCTATCAGTCTGAAGAAGGAATTGGAAGAGTCCAGTGAATGGGTGAAATGTTATAAGGCTGTCCATCGTGTGGCAAATGGAGAGGCAGGAGGTTTGTACAAATGGGGAAGGAGAATGGTTGGAAGTGACAGCAGTGAGCTCTTGAGGAAGGATTCGGGTAGGCTGAGAATCTGAGGTGGAAGTTATACTCGTCATAGAGGTTGGATACATTGATTTGATTTTGATTTGATTTATTATTGTCACGTGTTAACATACAGTGAAAAGTGTTGTTTCTTGCGCGCTATACAGACAAAACATACCGTTCATAGAGAAGGAAATGAGAGAGTGCAGAATGTAGTGTTACAGTCATAGCTAGGGTGCAGAGAACGATCAACTTAATGCAAGGTAAGCCCATTCAAAAGTCTGACAGCAGCAGGGAAGAACCTGTTCTTGAGTCGGTTGGTACGTGACCTCAGACTTTTGTATCTTTTTCCCGAAGGAAGAAGGTGGAAGAGAGAATGTCCGGGGTACGTGGGGTCCTTAATTATGCTGGCTGCTTTGCCTCGGCAGCGGGAAGTGTAGACAGAGTCAATGGATGGGAGGCTGGTTTGTGTGATGGATTGGGCTACATTCACGACCTTTTGTAGTTCCTTGCGGTCTTGGGCAGAGCAGGAGCCATACCAAGCTGTGATATAACCAGACATAATGCTTTCTGTGGAGCATCTGTAAAAGTTGGTGAGAGTCGTAGCTGACATGCCAAATTTCCTTAGTCTTCTGAGAAAGTAGAGGCGTTGGTGGGGCTTTCTTAACTATACTGTCGGCATGGGGGGGACCAGGACAGGTTGTTGGTGATCTGGACACCTAAAAACTTGAAGCTCTCGACCCTTTCTACTTTGTCCCCGTTGATGTAGACAGGGGCATGTTCTCCTTTATGCTTTCTGAAGTCGATGACAATCTCCTTTGTTTTGTTGACATTGAGGGAGAGATTATTGTTGCCGCACCAGTTCACCAGATTCTCTATCTCATTCCTGTACTGTGTCTCATCATTGTTTGAGATCCGACCCACTACGGTGGTGTCGTCAGCAAACTTGAAAATCGAATTGGAGGGGAATTTTACCACACAGTCATTGGTGTATAAGGAGTATAGTAGGGGGCTGAGGACACAGCCTTGTGGGGCACCGGTGTTGAGGATGATTGTGGAGGAGGTGTTGTTGCCTATCCTTACTGATTGAGTACAGTTGTCATTTTCTTTCATTCTTTCATGAAATGTGCGTCGGCATTTGTTGCTCATCCCTAATTGTCCTTGAATGGAGTGCCTTGCTCAGCCATTTCAGAGGGCAGGTAAGAGTCAACCACTTTACTGTGGGTAAGGGCACAGTGGCACTGCTGCCTCACAGCGCCAGGGACTCTGGTTCAATTCCCAGCTTGGGTCACTGTCTGTGTGGAGTCTGCACGTTCTCCTCGTGTCTGCATGGGTTTCCACCGGGTGCTCCGGTTTCCTTCCACAGTCCGAAAGACATGCTGGTTAGGCGCATTGGCCATGCTAAATTCTCCCTCAGTGTACCCGAACAGGCGCCGGAGTGCGGCGACTAGGGGACTTTCACAGTAACTTCATTGCAGTGTTAATGTAAGCCGACTTGTAACGCTAATAAATAAACTTGAAACTCGAAACCCCGCTTTGGTTTCATGGCCCCTAATACCCTTGTCTAACAGAAACAAAACCTATCAATCATTGTATTGGACATGAGAGCCGAAACCCTAGGGGCTTTTCCCCTTTCTAATGTGACAGCACTTTTGATCTCTTGCAAGGAGACCCAGAACAGACTAAGGGTTCGGGTTAAGACCCTGGTCTCAGTTGTTCAGTGAGCTATCGGGAGAACCCAAGTGCTTTGTTGTTGGAAGTTTTTTGTTAAAAGTCGGTGATACTTAAGTCCATTCTCCTAACCATGGAATGATAAAAGCTCCTGGATCACAAAATAACCGCTTTAAAAAAAAAAATTTCCATTGGCTTACAATTTTTGACGGTTTACTTGATTTGTTGATGCAAATAGATAGAAAAAGTTCTTTGTCTATGTCATTTCCAGAGTACCAAATGAGAAATCTTTTATTGAAACAGAACGCTGCAGTTTAGTTTCTAAATGAGCAATGAACTATCAGCAGAGATTAGTATTTTCATTCAGGTATCTCGGGGAATTGTGAAACAAGCTTCGTTTTCGTGCACACTTTATGTTTAAGACTGTTTTTCTTCCCCTTCAATTTTTCTTCCCCATTTACACATTAATCTACCATCCCAAGTTAATCAGCAGTACCAGAGGATGATAATTTAGCATTTGTCTAGATTTTATCCAGTTGTTAGAAGTGCTTCGTCACTTCTAGTTGATGACTCTCTCCCAATGTCAGCGTGTCTGCGTATTGAACATTAGAGTTTTAGTGGGGGTTTTTCTTCATTAACTTCATGAAAAGGAGGCAGCCAAACCTGAAGGCATTCTGATTCAGCTCACCTGCCTGCATCTGATCGGGTAAAGCCATGTGGGACCGGTGTGGGTCGGAAAGCACAGAGGGGAATTTGCTTCGAACTATAAATTTCTAAGATACATAAAAATCGGCATTGCAGAGGTTTTGCCAGTGAAGCTCTGTTTCATTTCCGTTAGCAAACCGTAATCCACTTTCTGCAACAAATGTGTATCCTCTTTCCAAAGGGAGAGGCGCCAGAGGCGGACAGCAAAACACGTGCTGAGGTCTGATTCCCTGCTCACACCACGTCACCCAGCTTAACCTCACTGCCACCTTCCACGACCAGTGCGCCATCCAATTTGTCGCCTTGCTTGTCTAACATTTGGTACTGGGTGAGCAGAAATTTCCTCCAACTAAATGTTGGGAAGACCAACATTGTGTGGCATCCTGCTCACCGGCTCCCTGTCCCCATGTCCGACGCTGAACCAGACTGAATGTGACCTTGGGGTCTTACCCAGACTCTGAGATCAGCTTCCAGTTGCACGTGTGACTCACCCTCACTCGCCTCCACTCGCCTCACTCTCACTGATTGGGGGCGATTTTACCTTTTTTTGTCTCAAGTGCTGGGTGGACTTGAAACTGGGAGAGTTTCAGATCCGTCTTTTGGGCGTGTTTTCAGGCCCCTTCATACACAAAGCCATTGCTCGCTGCTGAAGCCTGTGGGCGGGGCTCAATGTGCCCAAAAGCCTGCAGGGGGAGGTAGTGCGCACGTGCAGGTCTCTGATGCCGCACATGCGCATTAACAGTTGCATGTGTCTGACAGCCAAAGAGAGAACTGTCAGGTCTCTGCAATCAGGGAGGCCAATGGCCCAAGATACAGCCCCGCCAATCTCTTCCCCCGCCGCCCAGACCGATCGCAGACCCCCTCCCTCCTCCCACCGGTTGCTGTAGAGTGGCAGCGGGCTCCCTCCCTCCCCTCCCCTCACCAATCGCTGCAGAGTGGCAGCGGACCCTCTTCCCCCCCCCCCCCCCCCCCCCTCCCCGGCACTGCCCGATGAGCATTGCCCAGGTGCCAGTCTGGCACTGCCCAAGGGGCACCCCACCTTGCCCTGGGCGTCCTGGGGGGCCCTCAATGGCCTCCAGTTCCACCAGCGAGGCCAACACGACTGTTCTCCGTTCGTGGGGAGCATGTCTATTCTTCGCCGGCGAGAACCTTTCTTGGAGAAATCATAAAAGGGGGGCGAGCCCAGACCATTGGGCGCCAGGCTCGCTAAGCAGATGTTAAACAGCATTTAAATTAATTTTAAGTACATTAGCCTGCCTCTCTCCCATTCCCAGCAAGAGGCTGACTGTGCTGGAAATCCAGCGCTCGTAAAATGCTGCCAGTTGCAAAGACCGGAGCCAATCGCGCAAATGCTTTACACCCCACTTTACCTGAAAACGGGTGCAACGCGATGATAATATCACCCCCACTCTCTCTCCCACACACTCTCTCTCTCTCCCACACACTCTCTCTCTCTCTCTCTCTCCCACACACTCTCTCTCTCTCCCACACACTCTCTCTCTCTCCCACACACTCTCTCTCTCCCACACACTCTCTCTCTCTCTCCCACACACTCTCTCTCTCTCCCACACACTCTCTCTCTCTACCACACACACTCTCTCTCTACCACACACTCTCTCTCTCTCTCCCACACACTCTCTCTCTCTCTCCCACACACTCTCTATCTTTCTCCCACGCACTCTCTCTCCCACACTCTCTCCCACACACGCACTCTCTCTCTCTTTCTCCCTCTCTCTCCCACATTCTCTCTCTTTCCCACACACACTCTTTCTCTCTCCCACACACACTCTCTCTCTCTCTCCCACACACACACTCTCTCTCTCTCTCTCTCCCACACACACACACACTCTCTCCCACACACACTCTCTCTCTCTCTCCCACACTCTCTCTCTCTCCCACACACTCTCTCTCTCTCCCACACACACACTCTCTCTCTCTCTCTCCCATACACACTCTCTCTCTCTCCCACACACACACTCTCTCTCTCTCTCCCACACACACACTCTCTCTCTCCCACACACACACTCTCTCTCTCCCACACACACTCTCTCTCTCTCTCTCCCACTCTCTCTCTCTCTCTCTGTCTCCCACACACTCTCTCTCTCTCTTCCACACACACTCTCTCTCTCGCTTTCTCTCTCTCCCACACACACGCACACTCTCTCTCCCACACACACACTCTCTCTCTCTCTCCCACACACACACACTCTCTCTCCCACACTCTCTCTCCCCCACACTCTCTCTCTCTCCCTCCCACACCCACACTCTCTCTCTCTCCCACACACACTCTCTCTCTCCTACACCCACACTCTCTCTCCCACACCCACACTCTCTCTCTCCCACACACACTCTCTCTCTCCCACACACACTCTCTCTCTCTCTCCTACACACACTCTCTCTCTCTCTCTCTCTCTCTTCCACACTCTCTCTCTCTCTTTCTCTCCCACACACACTCTCTCTCTTTCTCTCTCTACCACACACTCTCTCTCTCTTTCTCTCCCTCCCACGCACTCTCTCTCCCTCCCACGCACTCTCTCTCCCTCCCACGCACTCTCTCTCCCTCCCACGCGCACTCTCTCTCTCTCTCTCTCTCCCCCTCCCACACTCTCACTCTCTCTCTCTCTCTCTCCCTCCCACTCTCTCTCTCTCTCTCTCTCTCCCTCCCACACACTCGCTCGCTCTCTCCCTCCCACACACTCGCTCGCTCTCTCTCTCTCCCCTTCACTCTCTCTCTCTCTCTCTCCCACACACTCTCTCTCTCCCTCACGCTCTCTCTCTCTCTCCCACACACACTCTCTCTCCCACACACACACACATCCAAAACTGCCTACCTGTGCCTCTGTCAGCATCATCTGTCTCTGTCCCTGCCTCAGCTCACCTACTGCTGAAACCCTCGCCCACAATTTGATAATTCCAGTGCCCTCCCACCTGTAACCCATTTTCCACCCTTTGTGAAGATGAGTTTGTGTGACGCTCCGCTGTCTGTATCCAAGTCCCATTCGCCCATTAACCCCTGTGCTCACTTGTCCAATCTTCCAATTTTAAAATTCTCATCAGTGTTTTCAAATTCTGGCTCCATCTCTAACTCTTGTCCTCTTCTGCAGTCTCTCAACTCTCCTCGATCTCTGTGCTGCTCCAAAGCTAATGTCTTAGCGCATCCCTGATTTTAATCACGGATGTGTCTTCAGCTGCCTCAGCTGTTAACTCTGGAATTCTGTCGCTAAACCCCTCCACCTCTCTCCACCTCTCTACTCATCTCACCTTTGTTCAAATATTGCAGAAAACCCATCACGTTTTTTGGGCATCTATCCTAAATATCTCCTGGTGGTGCAATGTTGCACTTATCTGATAATGCTCTTGGGCAACACCTCACAAAGTTCTTCTTTGTTAAAGGTGCTATAGGAATGCAAGAGGGTTGGGCCTGACGCACCACGAACTACTGCACCCCTTGACATACCTGTCTTCTCCAAGATGACTGAGGATCTTGATCATATTCTCACCCGCCATTTATGTCAAACAAATTAGGGGCAGTACTTGTGGGTTTGAAAGAAGAACGTGGGGTCATTAGTTGTATTTTTGAAAAACAGTTTCAAGTTTGTTTTTCATGGACTAGAATCCCTACAGTGCAGAAGGAGGCCATTTGGCCCATCGAGTCGTCAACCGACCTCTGACAGAGCATATTACCCAGGGCCACCCCCACCCTATCTCAACATTTACCCCACTAATCCCCTAACCTACACTCTTAAAGTTAAAAGTTTATTTATTAGTGTCACAAGTAGGCTTACATTAACACTGCAATGAAGTTACTGTGAAAATCCCCTAGTTGCCACACTCCGGCGCCTGTTCGGGTACACTGAGGGAGAATTGAGCATGGCCAATGCACCTAACCAGTACGTCTTTCAGACTGTTGGAGGAAACCGGAGCACCCGGAGGAAAACCCACGCAGACACCGGGAGAGCGTGCAAACTCCACACAGACAGCCACTCGAGGCTGGAATTGAACCCGGGTCCCCGGCGCTGTGAGGCAGCAGCGCTAACCACTGTGCCACCGTGCTGCCCTTTTTGTTCAGTTTTTTCCCCCCCCCCCAGACATTTGATCTTTTCCTGTTTGTATTTATACAAAAAAAACATCAGCTTGAGATTCATGGTGACCCATTCCCAACATTTCGTATTGTGTGGAATTGGTCCAGGAAATTAGCTGACATCAAAGAAATTTTTCCGCGGGATATCAAATTTGAAGGCAACTTTGATACTGCCTGAAGGCAGCTTGGCCCTGGGTTGCAACCGTCTCAGACGAAACTAGACCGCTTGCAGCTTTGGTTTCATTTTTCACCCTGAGATGAGCTTCTGATCACAGACTCACGCCACCACTAAGACTGCCTATTTCCATCTCTGTAATGTTGCCCAACTCCTCCCTTATAATCTGCTGCCAGAATTCATGCTTTTGTTCCGTCTGGACTTGACTATTCAAATGCACTCCTGACCGACCTCCCACATCCTACCCTCCTACAAACCTGAAATCATCCAAAGTTCTGTACCAAGTTACATTCACTCATCACCCCTTTGCTCACTGATCTATGTTGCCTGTGGACTAGGCAATGCCTCGATTCTAAATTAATAGAATCATACAGTGTAGACGAGGCCCATCGAGTCTGCACCAACACACGAGGAACACCTGAACTCCCACTTAATCCCATCGACCAGCACTTGGTCCATAGCCCTGAATGTTATGATGCGCCAAGTGCTTGTCCAGGTACTTTTTCAATGATGTGAGGCAACCTGCCTCTAACACCATCCCAGGTATCTCATTCCGGACCGTCACCACCCTCTGGGTAAAATTGTTTTTCCTCACATTCCCCCCCCCTAAACCTCACCTTGAACCCATGTCCCCTTGAGACTGACCCTTCAACTAAGGGGCACCTTATCCACTCTGTCCATGCCCTTCATAATCTTGTACACCTCAATCAGGTCGTCCCCTCAGTCTTCTCTGCTCCAATGAAAACAACCCAAGCCTATCCAACCTCTCTTCATAACTTAAATGTTCCATCCCAGGCAACATCCTGGTAAATCTCTTCTGCACCTCTTCCAGTGCAATCACATCCTTCCTATAATGTGAACTTTTTAAAGTTTATTTGTTTATTAGTCACAAGTAAGGCTTACATTGATCTTACTTGCAATGACGTTCCTGTGAAATTCCCCTAGTCGCCACAGTCCAGCACCTGTTCGGGTCAATGCACTTAACCAGCACATCTTTCAGAATGTGGGAGGAAACCCACGCAGACATGGGGAGAAGAATATGCAAACGCCACACAGACAGTGACCCAAACCGGGAATCGAACCCAGGCCCAAAGCACTGTGACGCAGCAGTGCTAACCACTGTGATAGCGAGCTGCCCCATTGCACACACTCCTCTAGCCGTGGCCTCACCAAAGTTCCATACAACTCCAACATGACCTCCCTGCTTTTGTAACCTATACCTCGATTGATAAAGGCAAGTGTTCCGTGTGCCTTTTTCACCACCCTACTAACATGCCCTTCCGCCTTCAGAGATCCGTGAACAAACACGCCAAGGTCGTTTTGTTCCGCAGAACTTCCTAGTGTCCTGCCATTCATTGGAAAAATCCTTATCAATGTCTAATTTTGCTTCAGAATACTCCCGTGCAGCACCTTGGGACATCTTACTACATTAAAGGCGCTACACAAATGCAAGATGTTGTTGCTGTTGATTCTGAAAGGGGAAAAAATATTCCCAATAATACATTGCCCTTCCAGTTTCCTCCCAAAGCATGTCAATTGTGAGTGCATTGTGATTAATTTTTGAAAGCAGTTTTTTTTTGAAGAAGAAATTTAATCGGAGACACAAATCAAAGGCAAGAACAGATGGTGGCAAAGAATGATCTCCCGAGTGTTGCCACAGATATTTGTCTGGCTGTGCTAGTGGGATAAGCATCGTCTCACCTGCAGTCGGTCCATTCGTGTGTGACTCGTAAACACAGCTAGTCGTGCGGTGTGTGTTTGTGTGAGAGAGAGGTTGTGTGCGAGGGGGAGGAATGGGGACTGATGGTGAATTTTGGCTGCTCTGTAAGAGCTAGGACGGTCTGGAGTTGATGCAATGAATCTCCTGCAGTCGGCTGCTTCTCGGGGGAAGGCCAGAAATGAGGACTTCATGCTGCGTCTGTGGCTGCCGACAAGCCGCCTGTATGATATTCAGCATTTGTATGCCAACAGGCTTCAGATGCTGTGCCGTGTGATGTTCCAGCCATGTGATTGGAGCTGCTTAATTGTATTTGAGCTTTGGATTTTGGCATGCTGCAATTTGTGCAAAAAAAAATCTGTTTTTAGATTTATTAATTTAGATAAGGTCTTCATTTTGATTTGATTTATTATTGCCACATGTATCAACATACAGTGAAAAGTATTGTTTCTTGCGTGCTATACAGACAAAGCATACCGTTCATAGAGAAGGAAAGGAGAGAGTGCAGAATGTAGTGTTACAGTCATAGCTAGGGTGTAGAGAAAGATCAACTTAATGTGAGGTAAGTCCATTGAAAAGTCTGACAATAGCAGGGAAGAAGCTGTTCTTGAGTCGGTTGGTACGTGACCTCAGACTTTTGTATCTTTTTCCGACTGGAAAAAGGTGGAAGAGCGAATGTCCAGGGTGTGTGGGGTCCTTAATTATGCTGGCTGTTTTTCCGAGGCAGCGGGAAGTGTTGACAGAGTCAATGGATGGGAGGCTGGTTTGCGTGATGGATTGGGCTACATTCACGACCTTTTGTAGTTCCTTGCGGTCTTGGGCAGAGCAGGGGCCATACCAAGCTGTGGTGCAACCAGAAAGAATGCTTTCTATGGTGCATCTGTAGCTGACATGTCAAATTTCCTTAGAATTTCTTCAGAATTGCAGAAGAACGGTTAACTGTATTCTTAAACTATTTTTGTTTCATTCCGACTGGGTGAAGACAAATCAGGATTCGACATTTTCCTTTCTCTAGTTGATCATGACAGGGTCTTCTGTAATTTATAAGGATGAATTTATTAAGTGTGTAAACGCAACCATTTATGTGCTGATTGCAAAGAAATTGGTCTGACAGATTTTTCTTGAATTTAAACATCAAGAGATTAGTTTTTTATTAAGCTAAATAAAACCCACCCCGGCAAAGAGATAAAGATGTTTTTAAAAGGAAAACCCACATCCCTGTAATAAGTTTTCGGAGGCAGAAGTCTCTTCATCAAAATCCTTTTATTTACAAACTCTAACAGCAGTACACAGAGTGCTAGCAGTTAGCAGTCCACCTCCGGGGGTGTTAGAGGAACTGACACTCCCAGTTAAGTACACAGCAAAGACTCCCTGATTGGTCCATCAATTGGATCCTTAATCAGGGAGCTCATATTCCAATGGTGGAAAGGAGGAGGGGTTGGGGAGGGGGGGGTGCTTTTACTTGAGGATGAAATTAGTGCAAAAGGATAATGGCGCAGAAGGTCTCGAGGTAGAATCAGCCTGGGTGGAGCTAAGAAGCAACATGGAGCAGAAAACGTTAGTGGAATGTCAGTAGAACTCAAAACAGTAGTGGCAAGGTAGGGAATGGCATTAAACAGGAAATTTGAGATGCATGTAACAAGGGGGCCATAATAACCATGGTTTGCCAATAGGCCAACCTCAAAAGCCTGATTGAAGTCATTACATAGAACATAGAACAGTACAGCACAGAACAGGCCCTTCGGCCCACGATGTTGTGCCGAGTTTTGTCTGAAACCGAGATCAAGCTATGTCCTCCCTATCATCCCGAAGTGCTCCATGTGCCTAACCAATAGCTTCTTAAATGTTCCTAAAGTTTCTGACTCCACTATCCCTGCAGGCAGTCCATTCCATACCCCAACCACTCTCTGAGTAAAAAACCTATCTCGGACATCCTTCCTATATCTCCCACCCTATAGTTATGCCCCCTAGTTACCGCTCCATTCACCCGAGGAAATAGTCTTTGAACGTTCACTCTATCTATCCCCCTCTTCATCTTATAAACTTCTATCAAGTCTCCTCTCAACCGCCTCCGCTCCAAAGAGAAAAGCCCAAGTTCCCTCCACCTTTCCTCATAAGACCTACCGTCCAAACCAGGCAGCATCCTGGTAAATCTCCTTTGCACTCTTTCCAGTGTCTCCACATCCTTCTTGTAGTGAGGTGACCAGAACTGCACACAATATTCCAAATGTGGTCTCACCAAGGTCCTGTACAGTTGCAGCATAACCCCACGGCTCTTAAACTCAAACCCCCTGTTAATGAATGCTAACACACTATAGGCCTTCTTCACGGCTCTATCCACTTGAGTGGCAACCTTCATAGATCTGTGGATATGAACCCCAAGATCTCTCTGTTCCTCCACATTCCTCAGAACCCTACCTTTTACAATCCGGATCTTTGCAACACAGAAAATTACCAGTTTCTGGCTAAACTTAAGATGTGATGGTGAAAGGTGAAAAAATGAAGAGTTCTCTGTTTGAGTCCTTTGAGTGTTGTTGGGGAGGGTTTTAACGAGAGTGGCAGAGGGGAACCCGAGCGGGAAGAGACACATGAGGGAAACAAAAATAGAGATGAAAGACCGAAAAGTAGAAAGCAAAAATGGAAGGCAGAGGAAACGAGGGCCAGCGTCAAATAGGGCCATAGTACAAAAAAACCATGTGTAAAAATGTTAAGACAAGTCTAAAGACTCTGGCTGAAAATTTCTCCTGCCCGCTGCAGGAATCGTAGCTGGCAAGGCAGGAAATTCTGTGGACTATTTAAAGGTCTGTTGAGCTTGGATTGGAATTTGTGATATTGGGGCGCACGCGTGACTGGAACATCCGAGTGCACACAGCATTTCCAATATGGTAGATGAATTAACAGCGCAAATTGGTGCACGTGGGTACGATATGATTGCGATTGCAGAGAGATGGCTGCAGGGTGACCAAAGCTGGGTACTGAATATCCAAAGATGTTCGATATTTAGGAAGGAAAGGGGCGGGAGGGTGGTGCTTTTACTTCAGGATGAAATCAGTCCAATAGTGCAAAAGGATAATGGCGCAGAAGGTCTTGAGGTAGAATCAGTCTGGGTGGAGCTAAGAAGCAACATGGAGCAGAAAACATTAGTGGAATGTCTGCAGAACTCGAAACAATAGTGGTAAGGTAAGGAATGGATTAAACAAGAAAATTGAGATGCAAATAACAAGAGCGCCACAGTAACCATGAGTGACTTTAATCTGCATATAGATTGGACAAATCAAACTAGCAACAATACTGTGACAGACAAATTCCTGGAGTGTGTACAAGATGGGTTTTTTTTTTAGACCAGTATATTAAGGCAGGAACTGGCGAACATGCTATCCTAGATTTGGTGTCGAGTAATGAAAAGTGGTTGATTAATAATCTTGTAATGTGAGGTCTTTTAGGGAACAGTGACCATAACATTAAGATGGCAAGTGAAGAAATCCAAACCGAAACTAGGACCCTAAATCTGAATAAAGAAAACTATGAAGGTAGGAGGCATAAGTTGACGAAGATAGATTGGGGAACTTCATTAATAGGGATGACAATGGCTAAGCAATGGTAAATATTTAAGGAATGAATGGATGCATTGCAACATTTATTTTCCTTTCAGGTGCATAAGTACAATATGAAAAGTGGCCCAACCACGGCTTACAAAATAAATTAAGGTTAGTTTTAAGCCAAAGGGGAGTCGTATAAAGTTGCTGGAGAAAGTGACCAGCCTGGGGGTTGGGAGAAGTTCAGTATTTAGCAAAGGAGGACAGAGAGATTGATTAAGAGGGGGAACATAGAGTATGGGCTTAAACTTGCAAGGAAGGTGGACTCCATAAGCTTCTATAACTATATAAAAAGAAAAAGATCAGTGAAAACAAATGTTGTTCCCTTACAGTCTGAAACTGGAGAACTTATAATGGAGAACAAGGAAATGGCAGAGCAATTAAATGGCTACTTTAGTTCTGGCTTCACGGAGGAAGGCACAAATAACTTTCCAGAAATGCTAAGGAATCAAGGCTCTCGTGAGAAGGAGGAACTAAAGGATGTTAATAGTACTGGAAAAATAGTGCTTGAGAAATTAATGGGACTGAAAGCTGATAAAATTCAGCAAAGGCAGACCAAGGGATTGATTAAGAATGGGAAAATAGATTATGAAAGTAAGTTAGTAAGGAACATAAAAACTGACTGTAAAAGTTTCTATAGGTATGTATAGAGAAAAAGATTGACACACAATAATCGTCAAAAGCGGGGGAATTCATAATGGGGAATAAAGAAATGGCTGAGGAACTAAATCCATACTTTGCTTCTGTCTTCACAAAGGATGACATGGATAACGTACCAGGAGTGCTGAGAAACACAAGTTTTAGTGAGGAGCTGAAGGAGATCAGTATTAGTAGAGAAACGGTTTTGGGCAAATTGATGGAATTGAAGGCAGATAAATCTGCAGGGTCCCAGAGTGCTTAAGGAAGTGGCCCTGGAAATAGTGGATCAATTGGTGATCATTTTCCAATATTCTTTGGACTCTTGAATGGTTCCTACAGATTGGAGGGTAGTTCATGCAAGCCTGCGATTCAAAAAGGGAGATAGAGAGAAAACAGGGAATTATAGACCAGTGAGCCTAACGTCAATAGGAGAGTAGTTGCTAAAGTCCATTATCAAGGATTTCGTAGCATTTGGAAAGCAGTGATATAATCAAGCAAAGTGAACATGAAAGAGAAATCATACTTGACAAATCTACTGGAATCCTTTGCGGGTTTAACTAGTAGAGTTGACCAAGGAGAACCAGTGGATGTGGTTTATTTGGACTTTCAGAAGGCTTTTGACAAGATCTCACATCACAGATTACTATGTAAAAGTAAAACACATTGGATTGCAAGTAATGTCTTGAGATGGATCGAAAGCTGGTCAGCAGACGGGAAGCAAAGAGTTGGAATAAATGGGTCTTTTCCAATTGGCAGGCAGTAACTCGTGGGGTACTCTTAAGACCCAAATGTTCACATTATATATTAATGATTTGAATGAGGGAACTAAATGTCGTATCCCCAAATTTACAGGCGATACAAGGTTGGGTGGGAGGGTGAGCTGTGAGGAGGCAGAGATGCTTCAGCGTGATTTGGACAGGCTGAGTGTGTGGGCATCTGCATGGCAAATGCAGTATAATGTGGATAAATGTGAGGTAATCCACTTCAGTAGCAAAAATAGAAAGGCAGATTATTGTTTGGGTGTAAATTGAGAGAGGTGGATACTCAGCGAGACCTTGGTGTCCTTGTGCATCAGTCGCTAAAAATAAGCACGCAGGTACAGCAGGCAGTAAAGAAGGCAAATGGTATACTGGGCTTCGTAGCGAGAGGGTTTGATTATAGGTGTAGAGATGTTTTGCTGCATCTGTATAGAGCATTGGTGAGGCCACACCTGGAGTATTGTGTGCAGTTTTGCTGCCCTTATCTGAGGAAGGATGTCCTTGCTATTGAGGGAGTACAGCAAAGGTTAACCAGGCTGATTCCTGGGAGGGCAGGGCTGCCATATGAGGAGAGGCTAAGTCGGTTAGGATTATATTAATTGGAGTTTAAAAGAGTGAGAGGGGGTCTCATAGAAACTTATAAA
>NC_135819.1:71992290-72054790 GCF_964213995.1 Mustelus asterias
AATCAAACAAACGCGCAGAATGTCTATCTCGCTCTCCCTCCCTTCAACTTAAAAGAAAAACTGCCTACCAGCTGTGAACATGTTGAACAAATTCATAACCAGTTTTCTTGATGAGATTTTTTGCACTGTAACCCCTCGACTGCATTATTCTCTGTAAATATTTTTTTGGAATGTCTTTGCTCCATCTCATTCCTCATTTAAGCTCTCAAATATATCTTGCAATCTCAAACTGTTCATCAATTTTTTTTATTCTTTCACGGGATGTGGGCGTCACAAGCTTAGTCAGCATTTATTGCCCATCCTTAATTGTTTTAGAGTACTCGCTACAGGTGCTGGTTTCCTATTCATTTGCTGTCCTTCTCTTGGCAGTTGAGGTTGCAGGTTTGGAAGGTGCTGTCGCAGGAGCTTTGTTTAAAAGTTTAAAGTTTATTATTGTCACAAGTAGGCTAACATTAACACTGCAATGAAGTTACTGTGAAAATCCCCAAGTCGCCACACTCCGGCACCTGTTCAGATACACGGAGGGAGAATTTAGCATGGCTAATGCACCTAACAAGCACGTCTTTCGGACTGTGGGAGGAAACCCAAAGCACCCAGAGGAAACCTATGCGGACACAGGGAGAACGTGCAGATTCCACACAGACAGTGACCCAAGCTGGGAATTGAACCCCGGTCCCTAGCGCTGTGAGACAGCAGTGCTAACCACTGTGCCACTGTGTCTTTGGTGAATTGCTGCACTGTATCTTCTAGATGGTACACACTGCTGCCACTAAACATCATTGGTTGAGGGGGTGAATGTTGAAGGTGGTCGGTGGGGTGCCAATCAAGCGGGGCAGCTTTACCCTGGATGGTGTCAAACTTAACTCGCTGCCGGGGAAGGTAATGGAAGCAGAATCGATAGTGACTTTTAAGGGGTGTCTTGAAAAATACATGAATTGGATAGGAATAGAGGGATACGGTCCCCGGAAAGGTAGGGGGTTTTAGTTGAGTCGGGCAGCATGGTCGGTGCAGGCTTGGAGGGCTAAAAGGCCTGTTCCTGTGCTGTAATTTTCTTTGTTCTTTGAGTGTTGTTAGAACTGCGCTCATCCAGGCAAGTGAAAATATTCCATTGCACTCCTGAACTGTGCGTTGTTGATGCTTTGGGGAGTCAGAGGTGAGTTACTGCCACAGAATATCCAGCCTCTGATCTAGTCCTGTATTTACGTGGCTGGTCAAGTTCCATTTTTGGTGAATGGTAACCCCTTGCGTGTTGATAGCGGGGGCATGTTCAATGATCTTATCTTCAAATCGTACCGCTGATTGCTTTCCAACTGCATTGATGTTCCCTCGTGTCAAATTCCCTGCCAACTGCTGGCAATAAATGTTGATGGGGGAAGGTGAAAGTGAGCCAGTTGTGGCAATACCTGAAAAGCATTGTTATCTCTGTTTGAACAACCCCTGCTATCGCTGCCTGGGAACCTTTACAATCCCGCGAGGTAGAATCGATTTTTCAGGATGAAAGCTGATGTTTTCAGAGGTGCGTCAAGCATGCCAAGAATTTCTTGAATTGTAGAACCCTTTGATAAGTGCTGACAGCCTGAGTCACAGTGTGGAGTGCGTGTTTGGATTTGCAGTGGTGATATTTGTTCATATTAGTTGGCACTTCATGCCAATAATTGTGGAGCATTTACCTGTATTTTGAAACTAATTTTGCAATTTGCTTTATGAATCAAGGCTGGAAACATCCAACTTGCTGGGAGGGGAATAACTTGCTGTTGAGACTGTAAAGCTAAGCAACTCAGTGACCTTATAAGAAACATGTATCATTGTCTAAATAGAAGCAAATTACTGCAGATGCTGGAATCTGAATCTGGCTGCTCCCATGCCCACATGTCTGCAATTGGCCTGCTGCAATGTTCCGCAAACTGGAGGAACAGCATCTCACCTTCCGGCTGGGCACTTTACAGCTTTCCAGCCTCAACATCGAATTCAGTAACTTCAGATGATTAGCTCTACCCCACCTCAACCCTTTTGTTTTCATTTTATTTAATTTTTAACTGTTCACTATAGTTTATTTCTTTATTTTCTGTCTTTATTTTTCTTACCCCCCCCCCCCAAACTCTTTCCCCCCTACCTTTATCAGTTTATCCTCTGATTTCAGCTTCTTTGCCATTTGGCCATTCACACCCTTTATTCTCTCTGTGGACTGCCATTAGCAGCCTTTCCCTTTGTTTTTGTGGCTGTGACTCGTCTTTCATTCCCTCCCCCTGCAGTATAAATATCGCCCACTTTCTACGCCTTTTAGCTTTGACAAAGGGTCATCTGGCCTTGAAATGTTAGCTCTCTTTTCTCCTCTCAGATGCTGCCAGACCTGCTGTATCATTGTCTCTTCATCTCCCCACCTAATCCAATCTAATGTACAGAGAGCCCTGAGCCCAGTCGCATTGGAGTGTACACGCGAGCGCTGTGCGGATCTGTATCTGAGTTTGCTTCAAACTTCTGAATTCCCAGTGTGGAGCTTTGTATCGCGGGCAGATATTGGGAAGCCGTGTGCAAAACTTAAAGGATCTGGTTTGCTAATTGGTGAATCGGGAGCACTAACCTGTCCAACTACATTTACTGATTTGAACTCCTACCCCATAAGGGTCTCCGCCTCCAATTAGCTCCTAAACTGGATCCTGTTGCGCTATCCGTCTTGGCTGTTCAAAGCACCCTTGCCCATCAGTCAGACAGCGTTCTTGACTCAACCCCACCGTCTCATATAGACCAGCACCTCAGCAAATCTGCACTTTGCAACTTGCTGTCATTTGAACTTGACCTTGCACCGAGACCCCATCTGCCAAGATGGCAAATATGCCAAGGCATTCTTCAAATCGGGATTCTGGTGTCCGAGTGTATCTTGTTATTGCATCTAGAACCTTAGGGCAGCAACATTACATGTATTGTTCCCCCACATTGCCCACAGCGACTGTACTGGAACTCAACTGTAGCCCTAACATTTTAAAATGAGGAACCTGCTATTTCAGTGCATCTAGGCAACCGAATAATGACAAAGAAATGGAGATGACATGTTTAAGCAATTTAAAGAGGTTTGTGATAGTAACTCGTAATTTTGAGGAACTTTTAACCTAATCTTGACTGGGACATGCTGAAGGTTTGTGGTCAAGACTGGAATTTGATTTGATTTATTATTATTAAATGTATCGTAATACACAAAGTGTTGTTTCTTGCGAGCTATACAGACAAAGCATACCATTCATAGAGTACATAGAGGAGAAGGAAAGGAGGGTGCAGAATGTAGTGTTACAGTCATAGCTAGGGTGTAGAGCAAGATCAACTTAGTGCGAGGTAGGTCCATTCAAAAGTCTGAGCGCAGCAGGGAAGAAGCTGTTCTTGAGTTGGTTGGTATGTGACCTCAGACTTTTGTATCTTTTTCCCGATGGAAGAGAGAATGTCCAGGGTGCATGGGGTCCTTGATTACGCTGGCTGTTTTTCCGAGGCAGCGGGAAGCGTAGGTGGAATCAATGGCTGAGAGGATAGTTTGCGTGATGGAGTGGGCTACGTTCAAAATCCTTTGTAGTTTCTTGCGGTCTTGGTCAGAGCAAGAGCCATACCACGCTATGATGCATCTGGAAAGGGCGTTGTCAGTGGTGCATTTGTAAAAGTTGGTGAGAATCATAGCGGACATGCCCAATTTCCTTAGCCTCCTGATAAAGTAGAGATGTTTGGCTTTCTTGGAATTAGTTCTTTCCACGCATCCAGGAGAAATCTGAATCCATATGTTGTATGTCCAGCACGGGAGGTTGTGTGGCTCCATCAAATTCTGGGTCAGGAGAACAAGGGATCTGAAGGCAACAGAATACTTGGGGCAATGGTGCCCAAAAGCCAATCACATTGAAAGTAGATGTATAAAATCCTGCCTCTTAAATTTACTGAAGACCAGCCTAGCCTGGTGAGCTGAGAAAAGAAAATGTCTGCTCAAACAGCAAGACTAGCTGTGGGAGTTATTTCAGTCCAATTTGTTAAGGTGCAGGTTAAGAATGCCCCAACTGCGAACAAGTGGATTATGTCTAAAGTGGAAGTTGCATGGACAAATGGAGCAGTGCAAAAGCTAGTTGTAAAAATAGGATAAACGATGGAGAGATATCATACAAAACAAATGAAAAGTGTATTTAAAAACAAAATGAATGAGAGAGATCAGGCATGTGAGGAGGAGTGTGAGAAAACGACCAACCTGGATGGATGTAGCAAAGATTTCTTTCTAAGTGAGCAAGTACATCATAATCAAGGGACAGGCGGATTTACTTGTGGTCCACCAACGTCTCTACTTTTTCAGGAGGCTAAGAAAATTCAGCATATCCGCTATGATTCTCACCAACTTTTACAGATGCACATTAGAAAGCATTCTTTCTGGTTGTACCACACTTGGTATGGCTCCTGCTCTGCCCAAGACCGCAAAAAACTACAAAGGGCTATGAACATAGCCCAGTCAACCACTCAAACCAGCCTCTCAACCGTTGACACTGTTCACACTTATTACTGCCTCGGAAAAGCAGCCAGCACAATCAAGAACCCCATGCAACCTGGACATTCTCTCTTCCACCTTCTGGCTTCATGTTTCAACCTCAAATTAGTGTTTGCCCAGCAGTGAGGACCATTGGTTGGGCTGTTGTAGGCATGAGAGAATCTTGTGCAGCTCAAACTCTGATGATTTTCTGCTCGTTATAACGGAACGGTGCAGAAATATGTGCGAGATCCTGTTTTGCATATTTGATGTGAGCCGGTGAGGCTGTTGGGTAGTAATGGCGTCTCGCCAGAGATTGGTGCACACTGCACCCTTCTCGTGCTTGACAAACAGATCTATCTCCCCAATTTGCCTTATTGTCCCTCAATGCCCTGTTGCAATTTTTACATTGCAACCAGTCGAAGATCCTGCATTTCAGATGGCATGCTGCAGATCTGCTCATTTCATTTCTTTGTTGCAGTCATGTGCTCATTCAGGTGAAGAGAATATTTGGGACTGGTGAAGTTAATGCTTCGCCCACTTTTGTCAGTTGTTTGGAAACATCTCCAACGTGACTCCTATTTCTATGACATACCAGTGGGCTCCAATCCCAATTTAAGGACACCCACCCACGATTGTGCCAGTGTGAAAGTTCACTTCCCACAACAAACACTGCTGTGGCCTGAGTCTGAGTGCCAAATGTTGTGCTGTGGTTTGTTTCTCACGAGGCGCAAGTTTGCCGACTGTTGAAAGCCGTTACACAAAGGACACTTACAAGTGGAGAAAGAAGTCTTTGAATCCTTCTTCCTAGGCTGGAATTGGACCTTGATTTCAGGACAAACGGAGCACCTACTAACCCGCTGTGCCGTCCTGGAAATCATAATACGTTGAAATGAAATGTTCAATATGTCACAAGAGATTAGGAATCATTACAGTATGATCTTAATGTAAAAAATAGGATGGATGAATATGTTCTTCAAGTATATGTGACGTGTATCAAGTCCAGGACTTCAGTAGGACAGGGAAAATTAACTTCCGTGTGCTGTTATTTGAAGAAATAGCAATCTCAGTACATTTGAGCATTTCTGTATGAACACATTGTATATGAGAGTCAACTTTTCAACCCCATAGTCCTTAGTAATCTGTTAAAAGTTGAAGATACTCCCACAATGACTTAGTTTTTAAAAATTTATTTGTTCATGAGATGCGAGACAGCATTTATTGCCCATATCTAATTACATTTGAAGGGGCAGTTAAGAGTGAACCACATTGCTGTGGCTTTGGAGTCACATGTAGGCCAGACTGGGTAAGGATGGCAGATTTCCTTCCCCAAAGGACATTAGTGAACCAGATGGGTTTTTCCGATGATCGACAATTATTTCACGATCACTTTTAATTCCAGTTTTTTATTGAAGGGGGGGAGGAGATGGCCGAGTGGTATTATTGCTCGACTATTAATCAAGAAACTCAGCTGATGTTTTAGGGACCTGGGTTCAAATCCTGCCACAGCAGATGGTGGAATTTGAGTTCATTAAATTTTTTTTTTACCTGGAATGGGTTTTTCCCACAATCGACAATGATTTCATGGTCATCAGTAGATTGTTAATTCCAGATATTTTTTAATTCAAATTCCACTATCTGCCGTGGTGGGATTCTGAACCCAGGTCCCTCGAACATTAGCTGAGCTTTTGGATTAATAGTCTTGTGATAATATCACTAGGCCATCACCTCCCCCTCTTCAATAAAAATCTGGAATTAAGAACCTATTAATGACCACAAAACCATTGTCGATGGTCAGAAAAGCCCACTCATGTCCTTTAGGGAAGTTTAGGGAATTTGAGGAAATCTGCCGTCCTCACCTGGTCTGGCATGCATTGCTACACAACAATGTGGTTGACTCTCAACTGCCCTGTGAACGAGGGCAACTAGAGATGGGCAATAAATGCCCACATGCCACAAATGAATAATTTTTTTTTAAATTAAAAAATTCTAATTTTACCATCTACCATGATGAGATTTGGACCTAGGTTCCCAGAGCATTATCTTGGGTCTCTGGATTACTAGTCCAATGACAACACCGCTACGCCACCACCTCCCTGGATAAATGCAGTAGTCATTTTGGAAATGTGATACTTTGGCCGGAAAGGTTTTATTCCCAGTGTTTTGCTGAGTTAGATGGTGATGTGGAGATGCCGGCGTTGGACTGGGGTGGGCACAGCAAGAAGTCTCTCAACACCAGGTTAAAGTCCAATAGGTTTATTTGGAATCACGAGCTTTCGGAGCGCTGCTCCTTCATCAGGTAAGGTGCTTACACTGAAAGCTCATGATTCCAAATAAACCTGTTGGACTTTAACCTGACGTTGTGAGACTTCTTGGTGGTGAAGGCTGGAATGGTAATGGGGTTGGCCCACCACCTGCGTTGAAGCGGAGGAGGGGAGCTGAAGTTGCTGCCATTTATCGTTATTCGACAACTCCAGCTAGAATGCACTGAGGACTGAGGGCTCAGCCACAACAATGGGGGCTATGACAAAATAACAAACCAGCATTCCTTGTCCAGGCTTGTGGGGTCTCAACGACAAGGTACCCGAACATTGTAGGGCGTGCGCATGGATCAGTGCCCAAGTGTCAGCACCTTCAGCAAAGGAGGGGAAATAGCTGGAGGCACGTGAATGGGCTTCGCAGTTGCGGTGGACTGTTTTTTTTTTAAAAACAAAAGACGTAACTTTTAGTCTCTCGTATTTTAAAAAGAGGAAGCCTTGGAATGACGTGCCTTAGCTAGCAGGCAGAGTTTACAAACCATGTCATTCTCTGAGACGATGAAGAACGTGCACAGTTCAGGCCATGAGATTTAAAGAAAATGAGGTTTTGCGACATTAGTTACACAGATAATAACCAGATCATAAACGGAGGTAAGTGGCCAGGCATCTTTGAATTAATTATCAACCCTGTTGTATTTAAGGTGGAGGTGTTTTAGCGCCTTTTATTTTGTTTATTTAACCACCTTGTTGATTGCTGTATGGATTCTAATCAACAGTCAGTCGATCACAGGACATGAGTCTTAATTTCCCTATAGAGTATGTGTTTGCGAATGGTGATATTTTTGCTCCCCCTTTTACAAGGGAATCCCTTGTGCCAGTAGCTCCACGTTTATCCCTCCTGATTGAGTGAACTGGTTGTTTCTCTTTCCTACGCTTTGGCACGGTTTGTTTCAACCACGAGGCATTCAGATTGTGCAATGGACAGTGTGGTGATGAATCATCGACTGTAACACAATAATTTCATTTTAGTTTCATTGTGGACTACAATTACTCACCATGTTGTCAGCTTTTTTTTTTCAGGATGTTCTGTTGGATGTATATATATGTGCATCAGATCAACTTTAGAGCTTTTCCCTAGATTCTTGTTGAACAAAGTGCTCAGGGGGAATATGTGAAAGCTGTAAGGTTTGTCATGCAGTTACTTAAAGGGAGGAAAAGGATGAGTCATAGTTCTCTTTCATTCATAAGCAAGAGCAGGACTTCAGAAACATCAGAACAACCAAACTCTCTGACACTCGAGCTTTCCTTGTGAATGAAACTGCTCAGTGGAACGGTGAATTTGAGCAGTGGAAGCAGTAAGGTAAGTGCGCCGGCACACTTGGAACCATTTCCTTTTTGCAGTCTATTTTGGCACCCTGCTTTACAACGCAGTATTTTTCGAGGTTTTATGTTTTTTTAAAAAAGCATGCTGACCTGCGAGAGAGCTCTGCACGATTGCATTGCAGCAGAGCTTCGTATTGACTCAGCTTATCTCACAGGCGGCGCGCAATTTTCCAAATGGATGCTAGCTCCAAGCATGTGTCTCTCTATCTGAATTGGATACACTTGTGCTGTGGAGTTTCTGGCAGTGTCGATTAGCTGACTGGAAACAGTTGCAACTCTGTTTCTTTGAACTGGGAGTTTCATTCCGTAGCCCAAATGTTTATTGTAATACTGCACGGCTTTTTATAATTTAGGGAATCAGATTTTTAAATATTTCTGTTTAAATATGTCACCTTTTCTTTTGGACTGTTGGGCATGAGTTTTCAGGGAGGGGAAAGGTTAATAGTCTTCATTTATTTTAATAAGAGGGGTGGGGATGGAAGAGGAGTATCAAAGGCTTCTACATTTTAAATCCTGTGCTATAAAAGTGATTTGCTATTGTAAGCAAGCCAGCAAAATACAAAGCGTGTGTGTGTGTGTCTGTGTGTCTGTGTTGCGCACAACCCTCAGTGGGAACTTTCTTGAACACATGATTAAGTGCTCAGCCAACTGCTCCAGTAGCCCTCCACCTCCAGACTTGTTTCACTCAGAAGCAGACGGCTCCAAACTTGGAACGGCAGCAAATTGGGAAGGAGTTCCTGCAGCTCAGTTTGCAGTAACACTCGCAAGTTTACAACCTGCGGGTGGGGGAAATGTGAAAGTGGAACCGACCGAGCAGTTGACTTTGTTTGATCTGGCGCCGTTTACCACCATTGACTGCCCTTGAGTAATGGACTGCACAGTCACCAGACATTGACCATGCGTGCGACTGGCATTGATGCTCTCAGTTTAAAAATATAAATCACTGCAGCAGAGGGGAATCTCAGTCACACAGTGTTTCCTAGAAATCTCTCTGTCACTGTTCATGATGTGTTAAGCTTTGCAGTTAGAGAAATTAAAGATCCTTTCATGCCCTTTGCGGGATTATCTTCTAAGTTTTTTTTCATTCTCGATTTTATTTTCTCTAAAAATAAGCTGCTGGAATTGAAAAACGGGATTTCGGCGCTGGAAACCTGAGCAAGTGGATTTTTTAGACCAGCTCTGTAGTATGGGGTGAGATATACCAAGTGAGGAGCTAATTGGATAATTCCGGATGATTCTGTAATTTTTAGTGATGGCTTCATTTCCCATTTTGTGCGATTTTTTTACTGCAGATGTTAATGTGTTTCCCAAAGTTTTTGCCTGCGCTAAAATAAACCGATTATGTCCGTGTTACAATGGCTTGGGCATTTTATCAGCTAGTACAATGATGATCAGAATGGATGGAATCCGAGTCCATTCGCGAAAGATTTCAATTTAAAACTTATTTCTTTTTTAAAAAGAAAGCCAACGTACAAAGAAGAATCCCCATTTAATAAGAGCTTTGGGGATTGGAGTGCCACATGGTGACCGATCCGTGTGAGCCTCGCCCACTGCATTCGCAACCATGGCTACACAGTAGCAAGTGGAAGCCAAGCGTTTATTCACCAGGCAAAGTAGAGGAGAGCTGTATCCGGGCCACACCCATATACCTTCTAGGAAGTACGTGAGTGTGGAGGCTGCCCATAAACTCCCTTGACTCCCATTGGTATATGGCGCAGCAGCTTATAACGAGAAGTGATTCAATATGTTTGCATGCGACACGCGGTATTCCTCACTTACTATCTTTCACTGGTATAAATGAAAATCCTGTTGTTTATGTCCTTGCGTTAAAATTTGATTTGCAATGGAGTTATGTTGCGGCAGTGAGGAGTTGGGGGCATGGGCTTAACTTGCGGTCCACACCCCAAAGTTCATACCTCATACTGTGTGTGGATTTGGTATTACCGGGCAAAGCACCTCAGCCAAGTGCTGGGTGGGGAAGGATGCAGGGGGAACGATGAGCTGGGAGGTTGGGGAATTGGTAGATGGCCCAGTTGCCAGTTTCATTGTGGCCAGCCGTGATAGCTGACCAGAACGTGGCAGTGTTGGAAGGCTGTAGACACGGAGCTGCATTCTTCTTTGTGTAACCCAAGTTGAAGTCCAGACTGTGTAGCTACATGGGCCCAAAGTGCACCGGCAGAAAATTAGAACCTGCAAAAGCGCCACTGTTAACATTTTCCAATCTGTAAACACAATGTGCACTTGGGATGTAACGAAATAATGAGAGATTGGGAATCTGACGATGACTTTTGACTTCACGCTAGCTTGGGCTGTTATGTTCACCCTCCTCTGCACCAAATATATTTGGATGTCCTACCATAAGAAAGTCTCGTTGACCATGCTATAACCTGCTCTGTCATTCAGTAAATCATGGCTGATCTGATTGTAGCCTTCCCTCCTCTTTCCTGCCTGCCTCCTGTAGCCTTTGACTTCCTTGTCAATCAAAAATCTGTCCACCCCCGCCCTTGAGTTATATTCAGTGACACCGCCTCAAATGATCTCTGGGGAAGAGGTTTCCAACCACTAACAACCCTCTGAGAGAAGAAATTCCTCCTTATCTCCATCGCAAATGTAGCAGACATTGGTCTCTTTCTGGATCTTATATGCACTGTTAGAGCTGCTGCTATTGGAAATGAAGGTAAGAGAGTGACAGACCATTGGCTCCTGCCACATTTGTCTGGTTTTTGGAAGGGTCTCAGCGTGGTACTAGTGCAGTTTAATGATTTAAACTCATTATACTTCATGGAAATTAATTATCCAATAATTTGATTTAACAGCAAAGCAGAAGCTCAAAGCTTGAAGTTAAATGAGTTGACCATGCTAAATTCTCCCTCAGTGTACCCGAACCCGAGTGTGGCGACTAGGGGATTTTCACAGTAACTTCATTACAGCATGAATGTAAGCCTACTTCTGACGAATAAATAAACTTTAAAGTTTGAATTAAGTGACTTTGATCCAAGGGGGAGTGAACTTATTTCTTGTGCAGTGGTGGTTGCCACATTGAAATCCCAATGTCAGCCAGCAGTTCCATTGATGCTAATAGGATGGTGATTTGTACAGCTTCCTGCCTCTTCCTTGACCAGCTCAGTGGGAATAGATTTAGAACGTGGGTGATTTTTTAAAAAAAATGGCATGGCAAAATAGTTGTTCCGACACAGTTATCATAGAATCCCTACAGTACAGAAGGAGGCAATTCGGCCCATCGAGTCTGCACCAACAATCCCACCCTATCCCCATAACATATTTATCCTGCTAATCTCCTCTAAACTAGGGTCAATTTAGCATGGCCAATCAACCTAACTCGCACATCTTTGGACTGTGGGAGGAAACCGGAACAAACCTATGCAGACACGGGGAGAATGTGCAGACTCCACACAGACAGTGACCCAAGCCAGGAATCGAATCCAGGACCCTGGTGCTGTGAGGCGGCAGTGCTAACCACCGTGCCACCCAGTTATGGCAGGTGTTGTTCGAGTTTTAATTGAGTCTGTGTCAAGAAGCCACCTATGGGTGAGCTTAGACATCAAAGCTGGTGTATTTTTCAAACTGTGCTGCATCATTTAAGGAAAAGCTTTTGTCACTCGGCTTCCTTTCCAGTTTGCCTGCAATTAACAGTTTGGTCTTTGTAATGCTCCTAACTGTAGGGGAGATGGTGGTATTGTCACTGGACTGGTAATCCAGAAACCCAGTGGTAATCCTCTGGGACCCGAGTTCAAATCCCACCAGGACAGATTTGAATTCAGTAAGAAACCTGGAATTAAAAGTTTGTTGTTTGTCGTAAAAACCCAGGAAACTTCAGGGAAGGAAATCTGCCTTCCTTGCCTGGCCTGGCCTAAATGTGACCAAACAGCACAGCACAGTGGTTGAATGGCCTAACAAACCATTTAGTTCAAGGGCAAAAAGGGCAATAAATGTTGGCACAGTGAGCAACGCCCACGTCCCAGTATTTTTTAAAAAAATGAATTTTAGTGACAAAATAGATCCATTTACAGCAATTGAATGTGCAGGATGAAGAACCCAAGTTGTATGTGGATGTTACTTTTTGCTGGATGATATATCTGGGAGGTATATATCTACATATCTATGTATAAATGTCTATATATAGATATACAGGTGTTTTGGAAGGTTTCTTAAACACGAATACCCCATAGTGAAATCTGTATGAATGCATTCATCTGTGTAGTTGGAAAATTGCCTATAGACCTGCAGTATACGAAAAAAAGGAAGCTGGTGGTTAGGGCATGCCATGCGGGGAAAGTCGCAGGCCCAGCTGCCCCCTTGCTTGTAACAGGCAGATCATTTTGTGGGTCGTTGGAAGGGATGCACTTGTTACGAGTAGGAACAGATGGGAGTTTGCAAACTGACTCAATGAAACTTGACACCCAAGACCACAAGGCTCAGGAGAGTGAAGCGGTGATAAAAAAAAAAAGGCAGGAGGCAGAAAATTCACGGTTTCAGTTTACTCATATTGCGAAATCTCATTAAAATAGAGCTGCTTTCATACGGTTAATTCGTAAATTAACAAGTTGGTTACAGGTGTATTCGATCTTGGGTTGCCCTCCACAGGACTGTGCATGTAACAGAATTGCTTCGTTCAAATCTGTCAAAGCACTGGGGGAAAAAAAAAACTTGCATTTATAAAGCACCCTTCCTGGCCACGGATGTTGCAAAGCGGCTTACAGCCAATGAAGTACTTTGAAGGGTAATTTTGTCTTTCTTTCTTTCATGGGATGTCGGCATGGCTGGGAAGACCAGCATTTGTTGACCATCCCTAATTGCCCTGGAACTGAGTGTCTTGCTCGACCATTTCAGAGGGTAGTTAACAGTCAACCACATTGCTGTGGATCTGGAGTTCCATGGGCCAGACCACGTTTCCTTCCCTCAAGAACATGAATGAATGAGGTGGGTTTTTATGACAAGAAATGACATTTGTCATGATCATCGTTACTGAGACTAGCTTTATATTCCAGATTTTGAGGTTCAAGTTCCACCAGCTGCAGTGGCGGGGTTTGAACTTGTTGTTCCCCCCATGCATTATTCTGGGCCTCTAGATTACTGGTGCAGTGATACCACCATCTCTGCTATATCATATGTTAATCACTACCGTATAATGTAAGAAACACTGCAGCCAATTTTGGTATATATGCAATTTTGAAAATGACCAGATAAGCTGTTTTTGTGATGTTGATTGAGGGATAATTATTGGCCAGGCACAGGGGAGCTATCACCAGGTGTTCTTCAATGTAATGCCATGGGATCTTTTGTATCCACCTAAGGAGGCAGATCTGCTCAGTACTGTAAAGGAGTATCAACCTCAATATTTATGCTGAAGTCTTTGGAATAGGCCTTGGAACACACAACCTCCTGTCTCAAAGACAAGAGTGTCAACAACTAAGTCACAGCTGACTCCTAAACTGGTTTAATGATGATGACCAATACTGGCCCGCACAATGGGGGTAACTCCCCGATCTTCAAACTCGTGCCGCGGGATATTTTGCATCCACTTCAGAGGTGGGTGGGGCCTTGGTTTAGCTTCACATCTCCTGATGGCACCTTATTAGGCCATGCAGCGCTTACACATTACAGCAGTGGAGAATCAGCCGACATACTTAAGCCCAGGTCTCAGGAGAGGGGCTTGCACCTGCGACATTCTGGCTTGGAGGCAAGAGTGCCACCCACTAAGCCATGGCTGACATCTGCGTGTTGTCACGTGGCTCTTGATGAGTTCAATATTACATGTTGATTTGATTTTTTTATTGTGACATGTATTAGTATATAGTGAAAAGTATTGTTTCTTGCATGTTGTACAGACAAAGCATACCGTTCACAGAGAAGGCTAGGAGAGAAGGTAGTGTTACAGCTAGAGTGTAGAGAAAGATCAACTTAATATGAGGTAGGTCCATTCAAAAGTCTGATGGCAGCAAGGAAGAAGCTGTTCTTGAGTCGGTTGGTACGTGACCTCAGACTTTTGTATCTTTTTCCCAATGGAAGAAGGTGGAAGAGAGAATGTCCGGGGTGCGCGGGGTCCTTAATTATGCTGGCTGCTTTTCCGAAGCAGCGGGAAGTGTAGACCGAGTCAATGGATGGGAGGCTGGTTTGCGTGATGGACTGGGCTTCATTCACGACACTTTGTAGTTTCTTGCGGTCTTGGATATATGAGCTGAGAAATTTAGTGTTCAGTTTTGGCATACAAACTTGTTGAAATTGCCTACAAAGTAACTTCTGGCATTCACAGCACTAGGTTTACCTAAGCTGAAATTACCCTCGTCATTGGCAGCATCAGTGTTGTAAAATCTACTTGTTCTTGTCCAGTCACACTCTGTGGCATAAGCTTTGAGTAAACCTTGCCCACCATGGGAGCTTCTTAATGGGAGGCATTTTTTTTTTAGGATCGAGAAGCAACCCATTTTTCTGGCCCTCTGGCATTGTCAAACCCGTTGTCTTAGTTTGGACTATTTCATTTACAGTAAGAAGTTTAACAACACCAGGTTAAAGTCCAACAGGTTTATTTGGTAGCAAAAGCCACACAAGCTTTCGGAGCTCCAAGCCCCTTCTTCAGGTGAAGAAGGGGCTTGGAGCTCCGAAAGCTTGTGTGGCTTTTGCTACCAAATAAACCTGTTAGACTTTAACCTGGTGTTGTTAAACTTCTTACTGTGTTTACCCCAGTCCAACGCCGGCATCTCCACATCATGACTATTTCATTTAGCCAGATTTAACATCGCTGAGTATTAGCCTACTGTTCTCAACCTTTCTCGTCCTGGAAGACGGTTCTTAAAACAAACCTCTTCCTGTCCTAATATTTCCTTATGTGACTCAGTATCAAGTTTTGTTTGATAGCATGCCTGTAAAGAATCTTGGGACGTGTTACCATGTTAAAGGTGCTAGATAAATACAAGTTGTTCATTCAATCTGTTTTCTTTTTGCATGAAACAATGATTTGGTCGTTCACTTTAAGCCGTGGAATTAAAATGGTAGTCTAAATAAAATTTGCAAATTTTAAAAAATCAAATGAATAGACACAGAATTGAGAATAGATTGCAGCGTCTTGCTTCCTAATTGCCCGGGCGTCAACACCAGTGTCCAGTTACACTGAAATGCTTTGATTTATGGCTGTAACTTAACCATATAGTTAGTTGGTAGGTGTGCCTCTTTTTCCCCTTGAACTTTGGACAAGCAAGGTGCCAAATAGTAAGTGTGATTGTCACTTAGTGTTGCACACGCCTCGCTGCATTCAAATCTCAGAAGGACGTTGCATCCGGTTGTGTTTGAGGGTGGAACTGCCACCGCGAATCGTTCTGATCCTAATACTGCAACACGTGATCAGGAAGGAGCTATTTTTACGACCTCGTGGTTCACTTTGGCAGTGAAAATGTGGTGAAGGCTATTTACCGAGTGGAACATGAGAAATGGAGCTGGCGTGTTTTAATATTTATAGCTCTGTTCAGAAGTGTCTTAATCCACTGTGAGCCTCTGCCTTAATTTGCTTTACTTCATTGGGTTAAGTGCAAGGGATTTGCAAGGCAAATATTTATGGAAATTATGATTCTCTTTATTGTTCTGGCATCTCTGGCACCTTTTGAATCCCTAGGCTCACATCTAAAAATGATTTATATCAGCTACTGAGAGCGCATGAATCCCAATTTTTTTATTCATTCATGGGACATGGGGCATCGCTGGCTGGCCAGTATTTATTGTCTATCCCTAGTTGCATGAGAACAGTTGAGAGTCAACCATTTCTCTGTGGCTCTGGAGTCACATGTAGGCCAGACCAGGTAAGGATGGCAGATTTCCTTCCCTAAAGGACATTAGTGAACCAGATGGGTTTTTCTGACAGTCGACAATGGTTTCATGGTCATCCATAGATTCTTAATTCCAGATTTATTGAATTCTAATCCCACCATCTGCCGTGGCGGGATTTGAATCCACGTCCCCCAAAACGTGAGCTGAGTTCCTGGATTAATAGTCGAGTGATAATACCATTGGGCCAGTGCCTCCCTTTGCAGGATATTTCTTCGATGGATATATGGGGTAGGGTATAGTTTTGCATGTTTAACCTTAATTGTCCAATTCCACTGGCTGGCTGTTTACAGGACCGGTAGTTACCGACAATCTTCCTGATTCTGGCCTCGAGACTAATTCCATTGACACTGTCTACATTTCCTGCTGCCTTGGAAAAGCAGCCAGCATAGTTAAGGACTACACGCACCCCGGACATACTCTCTTCCACCTTATTCCATCAGGAATAAAATATAAAAGTCTGAAGTCACGTACCAACCAACTCAAGAACAGTTTCTTCCCTGCTGCCAGCAGATATTTGAATGGACCTACCTTGCATTAAGTTGATCTTTCTCTGCACCCTAGCTATGACTGTAGCACTACATTCTGCACTCTCTCCTTTCCTTCTCTATGAATGGTATGCTTTGTCTGTATAGCGCGCAAGAAGCAATACTTTTCACTGCATACTAATTTATGTGACAATAATAAATCAAATCAAATAATTACAATGAAATCTTTTCACTGCATGGTCTCATAACATTTTAGTCATCTCAGGAGCTAGGATGTGACCAGAACCCAACAACCCCCTTTGACTATTCTCAAGTGATGCTTTGCTGTATGCAGGTTCCCATTACAAGTTCCACCTGCGAGCTTTGGCAGTATTGAATTAAATGGAGTTTCGTTAAAGCCTGTGTGACTGAAACGATGGCAAAAGGACACGCTTGTACACCCTGGGCAGAGACATCTGTTCAAAACACAGAAGTGGTACAGTCATAGTGCAAAAGTATAGTGGTGATGCACCACATGTCGCTGGGTGTTGGTAAACAAGTGTTTGTCAAAGTTTGTATTGCTGCTTGCTGAACATAAACTGGAATATTGCCACATTTTATCACAGAAATCCAACACTAATGGATTCCTTGCAAATTGTTACCAACAACATTTAACAGTAGACTTTTTGAGGTAAAGTGAAGTAAAAGTAAAGTTTATTTATTAGTCACAAGTAAAGCTTACATTAACACTGTAATGAAGTTACTGTGAAATTCCCCTAGTCACCACACTCCGGCGTCTGTTCGGGTCAATGCACCTAACCAGCACATCTTTCAGATTGTGGGAGGGAACCCACGCAGACACGGGGAGAATGTGCAAACTCCACACAGACAGTGACCCAAGCCAGGAATCGAATCCGGGACCCTGGCGCTGTGAGGCAGCAGTGCTAACCACTCTGCTGCTGTGCCACTCATAAAATAAATAAAGGTTGATAACCTTTGCCACTTTCATGAGGGATTTATTTAATCTATCTCCTGAACTGGTTTCTTTAATGGCGGATGATAACTGCCCAAAAAGACGAAGTTTGAACCTTCGCAAAGATCTATTTTTTGCAGCGAGTCTGGTTTGTTCTGGCCAGCTGTGTGTCTGATATTAACATATTGGCAATATGACAACAGCATGTCCATTTTCATTTAATGTGGACTGCCACTGCAAGTTAGTCGTACCCTGTCCTTTCTGTTTTGTGTACTGAGTTCCATTCTGGGAGCTGGGTTATTCTGGGATGTGCCAGGTTATGTATGGGGTAAATTCCTCCATTAAAATATCTGGTCTTTTCAGTCCTACTGGTTACAAACAGGCTAAGGTTTTGCTTGTATCATGAACTTAACAATACCTAATGCCTTTTTGTTTGGTGAATTGAGGGTAATGTCGCATTTCGATGCTGAGAATGTTGGTGTTTGACAACCTGCAATGTTTTGGTAACAATGATTGGTGTTCTTGTATTTGCAACATATTCACAAATAGGTCGGAATATTTTCTTTTCAATCCTGCCCCTGAATCTCATCTCGTTAGATACCTCATAGAATCCCTACAGGGCAGAAGGAGGCCATTCAGCCCGTCGAGTCTGCACTGACAACATTCCCACCCAGGCCCTATCCCCGTAACCCCACGTATTTATCCTACTAATCTCCCTGACACTAAGGGGCAATTTAGCACGGCCAATCATCCGAACTCACACATCTTTGGACTGTGGGAGGAAACCGGAGCACCCGGAGGAAACCCACACAGACACGGGGGAGAATGTACAAACTCCGCACAGACAGTGACCCGAGGCCGGAATTGAACCTGGTTCCCTGGCGCCATGGGGCAGCAGTGCTCACCGCTGTGCCACCGTCCCACCCTTGGGTACCTAACTGGATGAAGAAACCTGTACTTTGCAGCGGACCATGTTGTATTTTGTGGCACACACGTGATTTACCTGCCCTATTATTGCCATCTATCCTGGCACCTGCAATGCAGAGTGTGTGGTATAGGACTTCAAAATCTTTCAGTGTGTCAGTATGTTGCATGAACAGCTTTGCTCGGCACCCTGTTAGGTTGTACATTGTTAACTCTTAACAGCATTATCACATTGCGTGTTCGTATTCAAATAGCATATATTTGTGAATGATACTGAGGGCCAGTAGAACTTTTATAGTAGTGCCAATGCAAATCTCCTGCTAAAGTGATGAGTTTATGGAATGCTTTCCCGTGCCTGAATGTTGCTGAATATTACGGTGGCACAGTGGTTAGCACTGCTGCCTCACAGCGCCAGGGACCCGGGTTCGATTCCCGGCTTGGGTCACTGTGTGTGTGTGTGTGTGTGTGGAGTCTGCACGTTCTCCCCGTTCTTGAGTGGGTTTCCTCCGGGTGCTCTGGTTTCCATCCACAGTCCAAAGATATGCAGGTTAGGTTGACTGGCTATGATAAATTGCCCCTTTTTGTCCCGGGATGTGTACGTTGGAGGGATTAGCAGGGTAAATATGAGAGATTTCGGGGATAGAGCTTGGATGGGAGGTGTGGTCGGTGCAGAGTTGATGGGCCGAATGGCCTCCTTCTGCGATGTAGGATTCTATGACAATCCAGACTAATACTAAAGGATCCTCTTGCTCCCATCCCCAGTATATTGTTAATTATCAACAGGCTCTTAATTGTAGAAATGCCAGCTTGCTGAGGGGGGCATGGGGAAATACACATTCAAAATTTGCTACTTAAGGACGTGCTTTACATGTGAACTCTTGGAGATTTATTGTGGACTTGTCTTCTCCTGCTTGTTCTGCAACTTGTTTTGCAAGGGTAAGTAAAGTCTTCCTCTGAAAACGTCAACAGGTTCACAAACAATGTAAAATGTGAGGGAGTGGAAAAGTCCCTTCAAATACTAATAGAGAGGAATGAAAGTCTGGTAGCAGTGATTGCTATCAAAGTACTCCCCCAGGTCTAATCAAACTACCAGTTTTGAATTGCTGCTGACTTGTGGCTCTTTTCACGTTCCAAAGCCACTCCTTGATGTTACAGGATGGGCATCACCCACAGAAACTCCACCCTTTGCAATACTCAGTGCTCACGTTCAAAAACAATCTGCAGTTCTCCGATCCCCCTCCCCAGGAAAGTGTGGGTAAGTAGCCCGCACCCTCGGGCAGTGCCATTTTTAAAGACTTTGTGCTAACCTGGGAGTTAATCTAGAGTTGCACACTGAAGCATCCAGTTGCCTTCCAGCAACACACTTTCCTGGGGGGATCGGAGAACTGCAGATTGTTTTGAACGTGAGCACTGAGTATTGCAAAGGGTGGAGTTTCTGTGGGTGATGCCCATCCTGTAACATCAAGGAGTGGCTTGGGGAACGTCAAAAGAGCCACAAGTCAGCAGCAATTCAAAACTGGTAGTTTGGTTAGACCTGGGGGAGTACTTTGATAGCAATCACTCCTACCAGACTTTCATTCCTCTCTAATAGTATTGGAAGGGACTTTTCCACTCCCTCACATTTCACATTGTTTGTGAACCTGTTGATGTTTTCAGAGGAAGACCTTGCAAGCCAGGGTAAGTGAGGAGTAGCTGCCCTAGAACAGAATCCATTGACGCCCTGCAATGCAGAAGTAGGCCACTGGGCCCAACAAGTTTGCGCCGACTCTCCAACCCAGCCCCCTCCCCCACTATCCACATAACCACCACACATTTACCATGGCCAATCCGCCTAACCTGCGCATCGTGGGACACTAAATGTAGCATGGCCAATTCACCTACTCCACACATCTTGTGACACTAAGGGGCAATTTATCATGGCCAAAGATGTGCGGGTGAGGTTGATTGGCCATGCTAAATTGACCTTAGTGTCTGGGGCACTAGCTAGGGTAAATGCATGGGGTTACAGAAATAGGCCATGGGTGGGATTGCGATCGATACAGACTCGTTGGGCCGAATGGCCTTCTTCTGTACTGTAGGGATTCTATGATTCTAAATCACCTAACCTTAAAGTTAAAGTTTATTTATTAGTCACAAGTAAGGCTTACATTAACATTGCAATGAAGTTACTGTGAAATTCCTCTAGTCGCCACACTTCGGTGCCTGTTCGGGTCAATACACCTAACCAGCACGTCTTTCAGACTGTGGAAGGAAACCGGAGCACCCGGAGGAAACCCACACAGACACGGGGAGAACGTGCAAACTCCACACAGACAGTGGCCCAAGTCGGGAATCGAACCCAGGCCTCTGGCGCTGTGAGGCAGGAGTGCTAGCCACTGTGCCACCGTGATATAACCTGCACATCTTTGGACAGTGGGTGGAAACCGGAGCACCCGGAGGAAACCCAGCATACACGGAGGAGAACGTGCAAACTCCACCACAGACAGTGACCCGAGGCCAGAATTGAACCTGGGTCCCCGGCGCTGTGAGGCCTAGCGTTTACAGAAGTGTTTTTCAACTCGGTTGGTTGAGGTGAAACGTAATTACTGAAAAGAAGATGGACAGAGTGGTTGGAATCGAGTACAACTTGCAGTTAGTTATTGTACTAGTTTAAATGTCAAGGTGACACGAGCACTATAATTAGCAAGGATGAAACCTTGCGTATTCGACAATTTATTCACTAAAACTGAATATGAGTGGGCAGGGAAAATCCCAGCCCATCACAAGGTTCATGATAGTCTAAAAGAGAATGTTGTCTAACAGATTATGATTAATCTGCGTATTCCATCTGACGTTATTTATTGTAAAAATGAATCACTCCTTTGTACATTTCCTAGAATCTTGCGCTGCGATGCAAGAGCTTTTCAGTACAGTATATATGTAGTCAGCTCTTGATTAGCACTATAATGGTGAAGATGGCAACGTCAATCCCTTAAATTGTGTTAGATGAATGTAATATATTTCCCATCTCCTGTGATGCCTAAGTGAGGCATTAGAAAGTCCCGCCACCTTGTTCTCCTCTTCACAAGATTACGTAGCCTCTTTAAAATAAACTGAGTATTGGCACCTGTGGAGGTTAAAGTTAAAAGTTTATTCATTAGTCACAAGTAAGGCTTACATTAACACTGCAATGAAGTTACTGTGAAACTCCCCTAGTCGCCACACTCCGGCACCTGTTTGGGTCAATTCTCCTAACCGGCATGTCTTTCGGACTGTGGGAGAAAACCGGAGCACCCGCAGGAAACCCACGCAGACACGGGGAGAACGTGCAGACTCCGCACAGACGGTGACCCAAACCGGGAATCGAACCCGGTTCCCTGGCGCTGTGAGGCAGCAGCGCTAACCACTGTGCCACCATGCCGCCCCGGTGGAGTGGATTTTCACAGCCGAATTCCGACAGCAGTCTATTTTACAGCGTTGTCTTATCATTTCAGCAGAGTTTAAAACTGATGAGCAGAACTTACAGCAAAATCTCCTGTTAAACGGTTATGGGGAAAGGGAACCCAAAATGCAAACTCCAGTTGAGTTTGCTTACAGACTGCCTGTGGTTGGGGAGGAGAAAGGGCAAGGGGGTTTCCTTGGTGTTAGGCACCCAGTATGTTGATTGAGGGATCTATCGTTTGGGGAGGTCGGGGGGGGGGGGGTGTGGCTGCATGCCAACAGTTACCATCACTCCCACTGGCCCCGCCTGCAATAGAGAGCAGGCTGACTGTCAACCCTTGGGAAGGGCGGGGTTTCCATCCCTGGAATCTTCAATCCCGGGAAGGCCTGTTTGATGTTGACCACACAAGTGGCTGATTGGCACTTAACGTGGTGGGTCTTCACCAGTGCAGGTGATGTGTGGCCCTTGCTGGCTCTCCAGGTGACCGGCAAGAGCCCCACATCAGTCGCCTGGATAAAATTCCACCCTGTGTGTGTATCTGTGTAGTGATTTAATTGAATGGCACATGTTGGTGCAACTTGCAAATTCTGCATGTAGTTGCCAGCACTGCTTAATGAGAACCTGATCTGGGAGTTTTCTGTGACGCTTGTGTAACACACTGGAAACAGGAAATCCTATAGCTTGAAATTCACAGCATGAAACAACAGGCTACAGATGTGCTGCCAGACATGTTCAGTTCATCCAGCACTCCGCGTAATGTGCTTGTTTTCGGAATCCAGTGCAAGATGAGGCTTAAAGTTCAAATGATTTATTGCACTGGAGACCTGTGATGTGCATCCCCCGCCTCTCCAGGGTGTCCCACTGACATGACTGGGAGGTGGCCCAGTGCATCATCATTGGCTGCTTTGGCAGCTGTGACCTTGGATTGGCTTGTGAGGTGATCCACAACTGCCCAATCAGAGCAAAGTATGTCACCTACTACACGGAGTGCTGCATCAAGCACCGCTGTGTTGTTTGAATAGGCTGCAGCAGTGCAAGAAAAAAACAGCCAAGATTACCTTTGCATTTTATGGGTGTGAATAAATCAGCCTTGCTCACACGTTGGGGCACTGTAAACCTTGATGTTTCAAACCCCCCCCCCCCCCCCAGGGCACAGAAGACAGCCATCGGTCACCTGATTGCTGTGTTTTTCTGTCGTGTACTCATAAAAAACGCGGTTTCTGCAACGTTAGCACTATTTTATTTTGCGTTACCATTGCAGTGCTTCAGAAGTTAAACACAGGAAATCCCCAGAAGTTCATGAAGATTTTCTGGGGATGCTCAGGTGATTATTTCTTTCGGTAATGTTTGCGAACCGACGCTGTGAATCTCTGAGTGTGATAAGGGCAGGTTTGTACAGTAGCGTGGCTTTGTATTTTTTGGAATAGCTTGGTGAATAACAGACAAATCAAGCAGGTATTGCGGTACTGCAAGTTAGACGCAGTTCTGTTGCCAAAGCTCCTCCCATGTTCCTACCAGTGCACTCAATTTTTTAGAACATTTTCTTGATGCTGTTGCGTGTTGGTACTGTTTTTCCTGTATACCGTAAAACCCGTGCATACTCAGCACCTTGAGATGAATTCTCCTGTTTTTGGGAAAGTTTTCATTATTTTAAACAAATGCTAAATGAGGCGTGCAGGGCTGGCTGTTCTGGGATTACCAACGTTGTCCGTGCTACAATCGCCAATGGTCTAGGGGAATTAAAACATAAACGCCTTGAGGGGAGGTTCTCCCACTCTGCCCTCAGTAAATTCTCTGATTTTTGCATCTTTCTTTGCTGCCCTAGGCTGTCCTGCTCATGGAGTGAGAACTCCTGCGGGCAACGTGTGCCAACAAGTCCAGTGTGGGTGTGGAGAGCGGGCTCCAGCGCTGGGCCAGAAACTCTGTGGCTAAGAAACGAATCGCGGGTGAGTGACTCCCGAGTTTGTGCATCCTTCTGTAAAAGATGCGTTACAGTAGTGTTGGCAACCAGATAATCTCAAAGCACCGTGCCACGTGTTACTATTTGGGAGCACTGATTTGAGATGACACTCGTTTTGTAAAAAAAAACATTCATCTTTGTTCCAATATAAATTTTGCACTGGATTCTTGATTAAGGTTGGATTTAGCTCGTGTATAGCAGAACTATTAGAGCAGGCAGTGGCACAGTGGTATTGTCTCTGGACTAATAATCCAAAGACCCAGTTCTGGGGACCTGGGTTTGAATCCCACCATGGCAGATGGTGAAATTTGAATTCAATTAAAATCTGGAATTAAAAGAATTAAAAGTTGATGACCATGAAACCATTATCGATTGTTGTAAAAACCCATCTGGTTCACTTAATGATCTTGAGGTAAGGAAATCTGCCGTCCTTACCTGGTCTGGCCTACATGTGATTCCAAGCCCACAGCAATGTGGTTGACTCTTAAATGCCCTCTGAAATGGCCAAGCAAGCTACTCAGCCCAAGGGCAATTAGGGATGGGCAATAAATGCTGGCCCAACCTGCGACACCCACATCCCATGAACGAATATAAAAAAAACTGAACTATGTAAATTCTCAACAGGCCTGGTATGATAACTATACTGCTGTTTGATCCCTGTCAATGTATCTGGGAAAGGCAAAGCTAAGAGCAGCAATGTTGGAAGCCCAGCAAAGGCTGCACTGAGTGGTGAGGCAGGAAAAGGGCGGCACAGTAGCACAGTGGTTAGCACTGCTGCTTCTCAACTCCAGGGACCTGGGTTCAATTCCCGGCTTGGCTCACTGTCTGTGTGGAGTTTGCACGTTCTCCTCGTGTCTGTGTGGGTTTCCTCCGGGTGCTCCGGTTTCCTCCCACAGTCCAAAGATGTGCGGGTTAGTTACATTGGCCATGCTAAAATTGCCCTTAGTGTCCTGAGATGCGTAGGTTAGAGGGATTAGTGGATAAATATGTAGGGATACGGGGGTAGGGCTTGGGTGGGATTGTGGTCGGTGCAGACTCGATGGGCCAAATGGCCTCTTTCTGCACTGTAGGGTTTCTATGATTTCTATGAAACCATGATATTCAGAGCTCATCATGGCTATCTATTGGATAGTGCAGCACAAGCTATCATTGGTAACCTTCCAAAGCAGCATCATTCTCTGTTCCATTGTCAAATAGAAGGTCTGAGCATTCAAACTTCCCAGAATGAAAGTTCCCTCAGGCCGATCACATACACACCATAGTTGGATGTTTAATGATTTATGTTAACTTCAGTAAAATAAAGTTAGGAGGGTTTTTTCTGTGTTTGTTTAGCTTGTGGAGTTTCCAACACTTTCAATCCCATGTCGGGAAATATTTCTGGATGTAAAAGTGCTGAACATACCCCATTTTCTATTCAAATCCATTGGGAGGTGACTAGACTGCAGCAAAGATAATTTCAACCTTTCAATTTACTCAGTCATTCAGACGGTGACGGGGAGGGCCTGAGAATCAGCCTTGGGAGATCTGATCTAATCTATGCTGAAAGGCCACCGGAATTGGGACAAGTACTTCACAGTTGTTTCATTTTTATTAATGGCCCTACTTTCTACAGCTACCTTATTCTCTTTGATTTATATCGCTCCAGTTTATGGGGTGTGTGTGTGTGTGTGTGTGTGTGGGCAGTTGTTTGCTTTGGAAAACAGCCATTCGAATCAACATCCTGCAGTCCTCCAACTGGGATTTGTGGTTTTACGCAGTAACTGGATGGAAATGCCACAAGCTCTTGGCTGTAGGAAGCTGAGGCTTGCTTCCTTGCAACACGAGGATCTGACGATGGTTGATTAAGCACCTTTCAGGAGGCAGAGATGGAAGGTGTACTTTTGCAGACACTGAGCCTTCGATCAGGCTCCCTGAAAAAATAAGAGCAAGACTTTGCTCAACTGCCGATCTCATCGTTTGATCTACTGACTGATTAAAGGACTTGCGAAATTTTGGGCAATTTTTATTTTCCAAATTCAAAATCCTCCTTGAGTGCTTGTCAGCACCAGGATTTTGTTTGTCCATTTTTGTAAAGCCACCAATTCTTTTGTCTCCGTCCATTAAGTTGGACCTTACTATGACTCTGTCAGTAGCATTACAAGCAGCAGCTTGGTGCACCCCGCATTGAGAGTTGTCATAGAAACATAAAGGATAGGAGCAGGAGGAGGCCATTTGGCCCTTCAAGCCTGCTTCTTCATTCATCACGATCATGGCTGATTGCCCAACTCAATAGCCTAATTCTGCTTTCTCCCTTTGATCCCATTCGCCCCAAGTGCTATATCAAGCTGCTTCTTGAATACATTGTTGAACACCTCTTGTCATTGATAAACTGCCTTCCCTCAAGACGCCAGTTCTACTGGCTGATAAATGCGTGTTCCTAGCCTGCCCTGGCTGTTCAGTCGTCATAAAACCCATTAGATCCCAAACTGTGCTTCCTTCCAGTAACTGCACTGTGGCTTCCACCATTTTGAGCTCCAAGTGCCCTTGTTGGGGAATCAGTCAGGGTGTAGCCCTTGACTTTGGATGATCTGCTGTGGTTGAAGTTGGGCAGAGGCTTGCAAACCACATCTTGTAGGGTAGCGATGCAGAGTTCTTGGGGCACTCTAAAGTCATGCTCCCTCTGGTGTTCTATCATGTCACTCCACGATGTAAGGTGAAGGCATAAGTAATCTCATCACGCCATTGAAGGTCCGATCCAGAATGTCTTCCCATTATATAATACACACTGCAGACTTGTCAGGAACACGAAAGGTATTTATTAACGAGGATAAAATGTGCAGAGGCTAGCACTTCATGGCTGCCCTGGAGCAGTACACTGGCTCTCCCAGTGCCGACATGTCTACCACATGTCTTCCAGATGGTGACTTCTGCCCAAGAGAGAACTCCATTCCCAATGGTGATTACCCATTTTCAATCCCAATTGGTCCCTCAAGCCAGGAGACCCTCTTCTGCTGTGTTGCCCTTAAGGGACAATCACCACACACCAGTAACGAAATTGGTATTTTTACAAGAGCAGTGAACAAGGTTTTTTGAGGTGGTCATTTTATATTACTTTCAATACTTCTCTTTACAATTTTTTATATATATACCAAGCAGTTTGTAATCTCTCAGCAGCTAGCTTGTGTGTCCCTTGTATTTTGATGTAGTCTTGATAATCCCCTTGTTTTAGAACAGCATCATTCAATCACTCATTGCAGGAGGAGGCCGTTCGGCCCATCAGGTCTGCACTGACTCTCTGACAAAGCATCTTACCCAGGCCCTATCTCCGTAAACCCACATATTTACCCTGCTAATTCTCCTAATCTATACATCTTGGGACACTAAGGGGCAACTTAGCATGGCCAATCCACCTTACCTGCGCATCTTTGGACTGTGGGAGGAAACCGGAGCACCCGGAGGAAACCCACGCAGTCACGGGGGGAGAAGGTGCAAACTCCACACAGACAGTCACCCGATGCTGAAATCAAACCCAGGTCCCAGGCGCTGTGAGGCAGCAGTGCTAACCACTCTGCCACCGTGTCGCCCGAATCCTAACAACTTCTTAGATATGAAGGTTTCCATTTTTATGAAAAGTAACTGATCGGTTGAGTGCTGTGCAATGGCAATGAACAGTGTGTGAGCGAATGTCAATGAATTGGTCTCTCCCAACCCTGATTGATGGGTTATTTTTTGTAAGTAGCTACTTGCAAGAACCCCGAACAATCCTAAGCAACTTTTTGAAAAAGGCCCTCCAATCTTGTGTCAGTGGACTGAGTGTGGTGGACAGGTGTGACTCCGAGATGGAGGGAGAGCCGGATTTTGTTATAAAGAGTGAGCAGGAATTTAGGTCAAAGGTGTGAATGTTGTGACTCAACTTGGGGGGAGAAGTTTCGAGAGGCTCCAACGGGAAATAAATCTGGCACTTAGCGTTCTAATGAATGGATGAAAGGAAATCTTCAGCCTCGAATCATCCTGTGGGCTGATGATTCAGGGGTCAGAAATTGGTGCTCGTGAGGCACATGGAGTTGTGGCCTTAAGTTGTAATGTGTTGAATATGTTCATCGGCTGCTATCTAAATTGCCTCATAGTGATCAAAGCAGTCATGGATTTCAGTGCAATGAATCATTTCCAGTTTTTTAATAGCTTTGGTTGTTGGAATAGAAAATGAAATGGATCAATTTATAGGCTGTATGAATAATCCCACATGAATGCCCTGAGAGATTGACTCAGTTTGAAAGCAGACCCTTATTGAATAAGTGAAAGTGCGATGTAGTCAAAACAGAACTAGTACTTTGTCCTTTTTGTCCCTTTACTGTATTTCATTACGGATGTCTGAAACTGTTAGGTTCTTTCTCATCTTGTGTTTTCTCCCCTCCGATTCCCAGCTCGGGTCACTGTCTGTGCAGAGTCTGCACCTTCTCCCCATGTCTGCGTGGGTTTCCTCTGGGTGCTCCGGTTTCCTCCCACAGTCTGAAAGACGTGCTGGTTAGGGTGCATTAGCCACGCTAAATTCTCCCTCCGTGTACCCGAACAGGCGCCGGAGTGTGGCGACTAGGGGATTTTCACAGTAACTTCACTGCAGTGTTAATGTAAGCCTACTTGTGACACCAATAAATAAACTTTTAAGTGAAACTCCATCGTCTTTGCTGGGGCACTTTGGCCATTTTTAGGGTGAAAGCCAAAGTTACAGTGATAGGTTGCCCCACCATCGGCAGTCCCTTGATTCGCGGATGATGTCTACTCGGGATCGCTAGTTTCTGCCAAGGGTCTTGGGGGTGGCATTTTGGTTAGCACTGTTCCCCCACAGCGCCAGGGACCCGGGTTTGATTCCGAGCTCGGGTGAGTGTCTGTGTGGAGTTTGCACATTCTCCCCGTGTCTGCGTAGGTTTCCTCCAGGTGCTCCAGTCCCCTCCCACAATCCAAAGATGTATAGGTTCACCGAATTAGTAAATGCCCGGGGTTACGTGCAGGGGGTGGACCTGGGTCAGATGCTCTTTCAGGGTGTCAGTGCGGATTCAATGGGCTGAATGGCCTCTTCCTGCACTGCAGGAATTTTATGGTTCGTGCTGGCTCTCTTGCCAACTGCTGGGCACAGGGAAATCTGGGCGACTGGTACGATCACCATGGTGATTCCGTGGCGCGCACTCATGCTTTTCCTCAATCAACCCTTTTTTAAAATTGCTCTTCCTTACGATGTGGGTGTCACTGGCAAGGCTGGCATATGCTACCCATCCCTAGTTGCCTTGAAAAAGTGGTGTTTCACCTGTTTTTTTGGCCAATTCAGAGGGCAGTTAAGATGTGGGACTGGAGTCACACAGAGGCAGACATCAGTGAACCCACTGACCTCTTAAAACCATTTGAAAGCTTCTTGGTCACTTTCTTTTACTGGCACCAGCTTTTTGTTGACATTTTTTTTTCCTCCTCCAGAACACAATAGAAATTGTTTACAGAGGGATTTGAACTCTAGTTCTGTGAATTTATTCGGGCAGGAGTTCGGGTTGCGAATCCTGTGCCAGAACCATGCCTGTTTTTGTCCGTTAGTGAATGGGTAGTGAGCAGTAATCGAGAGCGCTGCCTCACAAGGCTGCAGAGATGCGGAACATTGGTGTAATGTCACACGGGGAAAATGCGATCGGCTGCTGGCTGGCAGTATTCTCACACCATAACTGTTTGGCCATTTAGTCAAGACGGGGGTGGGGGGGGGGGGGGGGGGTGGTATAATAACTTGAGTTTGTGTTGGCTGATGAGCAAAAGGTTGCCAAGCAAACCTTGTTGTTGCACGCTGGATACCACTCTTCCCACTGACAGAAATGAGATTAAGTACAAGTCGTCGCTTGCCATGAAGCAGGTAACTCCTCTCTCGTGCCGCCACTCCCCGCCCCCACCCCTTTCCCCAGAGTCCATGTTCCGAGCAGAGTGATTAGCGCCGCGTGTGTAATCAACTCACCCAATCGCCAAAACAGCGAATCAGAGTGCCAATGGCAACGCCGATGGCAAATCGGGGACACAGAGGAGGAAGGAGGTTTACAGAGTGGATGTGCCTCACCTGGTGCTCCCACATGCTCCACCTGTGGCTGACAGACCTGTCCTGTGTAATAATAATGAGTGCTGCCTTCAATGTAGGGTTCCTTCAGATCATAATTGGCATTCAATCCATTAGTGGCTGTAGCCTTTCAACACCTGGCAAAGTGTTACCTGATACAGGTGCAGGCTAGAAAGGTTGGGCTCTGGCAAAGGCATCCGTGTCATCATGTACACCAATATTAAAAAGTCCACCAAGTGCACTCCTGATAGCATAGCACCACAGAGTGGTGGAATGTGGGTTTGCGATGGGAGCCACTAGTTTATAATTAATGACTATCTGAATGCAACAGATTTATTTCTTTGTTAGCGTCACAAGTAGGCTTACATTAACACCGCAATGAAGTTACTGTGAAAATCCCCTAGTCGCCACACTCCGGTGCCTGTTCGGGTACACTGAGGGAGAATTTAGCATTGACAATGCACCTAACCAGCACGTCTTTCAGCCCGTGAGAGGAAACTGGAGCACCCGGAGGAAACCCACGCAGATACAGCGAGAACGTGCTGACTCTGCACAGACAGTGACCCAAGCCAGGAATCAAAACCAGGTACACTGAGGGAGAATTTAGCATAGCCAATGCTCCTAACCCTTTGGGACTGTGGAAGCATCGAAGCTGATTTCTCTACTTCTGGGCATTGCATTTCTGCTCTACTGAACTGGACAATCCTTCTAGTTTTCAATTTTCTTGCTTTGTTTTGGTTCTTTATCTCCCAGACGCAACTCTGCAACTTCACTTTCCATGCCAGCCGTGGCTCAGTTGGTGGCACTCTTGCCCAAGTCAACAGGTTATAGGTTTGAGTCCCACCCTGATGACTTGAGAAAACCGAGGCTGACACTACAAATCAATGCTGGAGGTGTATCGCCTTGCAGCTGGCATTGTCTTTTGGGTGTGACATTAAGCTTTGGCCTCCTCTGTCCCCTCAGGAGCCTGTAAAAGATACCATGGCGCTATTTGAAGGAGAGCTGGCAAGTTTCCCCTGGTGACCTGGTTGATATTTATCTTTCATCATCAAGGAAACAGATTTTTTTTGTCACAAGCTGTTTGTAAGAGTTTGCTGTGCAGAAATTAGCTGCGGCCTTTTCAACAGTACACCAGTAACCCACTTCAAAAACCCTTTATTGGCTGTAAACTGCTTTGGGACATCCTGTCGTCGTAAAAGTTGCTCCATAAAAGCAAGTCTCTTTCTTGCCTCTTTCTCCATGTTGCGGTGCCAGCTTTGACCGGAATCATGAATTAGCACTCTTGTGTGGTAGTGACAGGCTTGCTAGTGCCTCGCTCGTGACTGGCAAGTCGCTGGCACAGAAACAGCATCTGATACATGGCAAATGGTGAGAGGTTAATGAGCTTGCAAGCAAATCAGCGTTGGCTTGGCGGAGAAACTCTCTTGTAGCTGTTCACATGATCGATGTGGACCCTTAGAAAACAGATAACACTTTTGTGTGCAGCTTGAATGGTTGAAGTAAGGGGGGGGTTGGGGTGGTTTGTGCAGCAATGGCAGCCAACAGAGGGAAGGCTTGTTTATTATTTCATGCTTTTATGATGCAGGTTGTAATGGCAATTTGTGATACCTTCAGCAAATACTACAGCACAGTTTACCCAGAAACTTATTCCAAGGTGTTGGAATGTCTGTAATATTCCGATAGAAACCCTACAGTGCAGAAGGGGAGGCCATTCGGCCCATCGTGCCCGCACTGACAACAGTCCCACCCATGCCCAATCCCTGTAACTCCACGCATTTACCCTAGCTAGTCCCCCTGACACTAAGGGGCAATTTAGCATGGCCAATCCACCTAACCTGCGCATCTTTGGATTGTGGGAGGAAACTTGAGCACCCGGAGGACACGAGGAGAATGTGAAAACTCCACATAGACAGTGACCCGAGGCCGGAATTGAACCCGGGTCCATGGCATTGTGAAGCAGCAGTGCTAACCACCGTGCCGCCCGATCATTTTTACTTGAGCTAATTAGCAGTAAAATAACACAATTACCTGTGATTTGTATGGTCGCCTAATGGTTATGTTGCTGGACCAGCAATCCCAAGGTCTGGTCTCATGATCCAGAAACGGAGGGCAGAATTTTCCCGTCCCGCCCGCCACGGGAATCATAGTGGGCAGGACACAGATCTCGGGCGGGATTTTCCGGTCTTGGGGCGAGCACGGCCAGAAAATCCCACCTTGAGAGTTCAAATCCCACCAGGGCAGTTTGACCATTTTGGGGGAATTTGCGGCAATCATCTTGCACACTCATCGAACACCGGTTTCACGTAACCTCAGTAACAACTTGACAAACCCGCCAATGGACCAGTTTTGTGTGCATTCTCCTCTTGAGCTATTTAGCACCTACTAAGGAGTTAATGTTTTCCAACCCAACTCAGTCCTTTCGGACGAAAGCAGAGATGATTTTGAATTGTATAAAGACAGAGCAGATTGTATGCTAAGCCGCCATAAAAGTGGTTAATAGATCCCTGAGCAATGACCAAAGGTTTGCCAATAATGTACCACAGTGAACAGCCAGTGTCGGTGTTTACCAGCAGGTATTGTTTTGAGCTCCAGGCTGCGGTGGTGTAGATGAAAGGAAATGGGCCATTTGGCAAAGGCGCAATATTTGCAGTTACCTTGTGAAAAGTAGGCAAGTCCCAACTGGACTTCAGCCTCAGAGTGGCATCGCCCATCTGCTGGGTGACTCACTTGTTGAGAATGGACTCGAAGCCAGTCATTCTGTGGTTTGCGGATTCTCCATGGAATCGACTCCAGTCGACTGTCAGAGACACATGGATGGAATTAGGATAAAGGTTATTCCAAGAGCCGCTCCTCCATTTGGCTCCTGAACCTCCAGTTTAGAGGAAGGAGGATTGGACAAACGAGAAATCCAAAAGTCCCGGGTAGAGTTCTCTGATTGCTGAGCAGTTGCTTGTGGTGGAACGTTCTGTTAATCTGAGGCAATATATAAACACTGCTAATGGCAGAGTTTCACAGGATTCAGCTGCAGATTGTTAGGAAAGCACAGGCATTAAAAATAGCTGACACAGTTGTGCGTCAAGGACACTGAATATTGACAACTCCCGTTTGCGAACCAACTAAGTACACAGAAGCACGAGGTTGCTCTTATTTGTTCCATTCTCTCTCCGCCATCACTGACACTGCTACACAAAGTTCCAGGCCCCACCAGACAGCAGTATTTTGCACGTTTGGAATGCAGCGCTCCGAGGGAGTTTGTGGTTCAGTGGGGGTGGAGTACTAGAGAAAGAGCAAAAATGAGCCAGGCACCCTTCACAGGAGCGCAACAGGTGGTATTAGGACAGGTGGCTTGGTCAAAGAGGTATATTTTATGGAGTGTGCTAAAGGAGGTGAGAGAGGAGGAGAGGTGTTTTTTTTGGCAACCGAGGGGCAGCTCTAGAGTTTACAGGCAGCTGAAGGTATGGCACCCATATGGTTGGGCAAAGGAAATCTAGAATGTGGAAGAGGCTGGATTGGAGGAAGACCGAGGTTTTGAATGTTCGAAGGACTGGAGGAAGTTAACAATAAGATGCTGTGATGATACTGTGCTATTTTTATGTATTTTATGTTTACAGTGGGGGTGCTTTAACAGGCAGCTCCAATGCTAAGAATGCAGAATAATAACTGATTTTAGCTAGGAATTTGTTACTTTGCAGAGTTAATGGACCTTTTGTTTACTTGCGTTCTGGGATTTTAGACTAGGTACACAGAGGCATGTGGTTAATGGGAGGAACTAAGTTTACAGGGGGGAAAACAGTTACATTTTCATTTTTTAAAGAAGAACAGTTGCTGCCTGGGCTGGTGGAAGAAAGAAGTGTCTCTCTCCAGAGGCTTTCTGAAAGCTCAAAGTCTGTGAACCTAAATCAAAGCAAGTATGCCTGTGTTTTGCTAACTAATTTTAAAGTGGGGGTTAAATCTATAACAGAAATATTGCTTGATTGGAACTCATACTGATAGGTTAGGAATTGTATATTGTCATGTTTTGTTCATCCATTAAAAGTTAAGCTAATTCATTTGTTATAGTTAAACTGTGTTGTTAAAATAAGTTTTTGATTAAAGCTCCCGAGATTGTCAGTAGAATTACGCCTTGACTGAAACATCCTATCCTCACACTAATGCCAAAATAGAAAATTTTGATTTGATTTATTATTGACACATGTATTAGTATACAATGAAAAGTATTGTTTCTTGTGCACTATACAGACAAAGCATACTGTACATAGATAAGGAAAGGAGAGGGTGCAGAATGTAGTGTTACAATTATAGCTAGGGTGTAGAGAAAGAGCAACTTAATGCAAAGTTCAAAGCCCGATGACAGCAGAGAAGATGATGTTCTTGAGTTGGTTGGTACATGACCTCAGACTTTTGTATCTTTTTCCCAACAGAAGAAGGTGGAAGAGAGTATGTTCGGGGTGCGTGGGGTCCTTAATTATGTTGGCTGCTTTTCCAAGGCAGCGGGAAATTTAGGCAGTGTCAATGCGTGGGAGACTGGTTTGAGTGATGGACTGGGCTTCGTTCATGACCCTTTATAGTTTCTTGCAGTCTTGGGCAGAGCAGGAGCCATACCAAGCTGTGATCCAACCAGAAAGAATAGGGCATCTGTAAAAGTTGGTGAGAGTCGTAGTGGACATGCCAAATTTCCTTAGTCTTCTAAGAAAGTAGAGGGACTAGTCTGGCTTCAAAATATACCTTGGTGTTTCTGATCTGATACCCTAATGATGGAATGAGGCCATGAGGGAATATCATGGATTTGAGCTATGTTATTGTCATTGAAATAAACTGGGTTATTGCAGAATAAAGCTGCACTCAATTGTCAGTCACAGCAGTTAATGTTCTGGTGTGGACACAAGTCAGGTGTTGCTGCACTTTGCTCACATCTAGATTCCATCTCTTCTGGTTCAGGGGGCAGGTCACACCTCCTCATTGAGCATCCACTGGTGATAATTCTGAGGAACTCCTTTCCAACTGGTGAACATGCTTGCACTCAGGAACATTTAACCAAGGGCATCAGCTCCAGTTCACCATGTATTGCTCAAGGATGTTGAATTATAAATTGCAAGCTTATTTCCAGCTAAAAGGAGTCATTCCACGGCTCAATGTTTGAGATGTCTGAGCAGAACTATTGAACTCCAAACCACATTCGTTACCGCGATACTTGTTAAATCCTCATCATCGCATTGGCTGTGTTTCATTGCAGCTGTTGGACAATTTACTGTCCTGAGGATTTATAAACATTTGCAAGCATCTTGGTTTGTTTTTGAAAAAGACTGAATCCGTTGCGTAATGTCCACATTTTTTTTAATGATGTGTTGTTTAATCTGGCCCTAAAATCCCAGGGATCAGAACTCGCTGGAGGTTAATTGGTCACAGTATACCAATGCTCCAAAACAGTGGCGGTGAATTTTAACAGTGTTCCTAGAAATAAGGTGGAGGAATACTGAGGTGTTGCATCAGAACTCAGGCTTTGGAAGAATTTAACCCAGTTGCACTGAGTGTTTCAAGAATCCTTTTATCAGGTTCCTCAGTGGGTGCTGCCCATAACTAGAGGCTTTTAGGCCATTGATCTTCTGGAACCAATTTGTTTTGGGGTTCATGGCTCAGGGAGCACCTGCTAGTGCTGTATTGCCTCAGGCCTGATGTACAGCGCTCATCCTGAACAATTCCACAGTTTGCCAAGTGTCCAGATGTCCCCACCAAAGCTATTCAGTCAACTATCCGCTAAATACGCTTCATTAATAAGGAATCCTGAGAGTAATATGCAGGATTCTAAACCTTGCGTTATATGTCAGGAGCCCATTCTTGAGCTGCTTTGGTCATTTTTCATTCCGTCCTTTTGTGGTGTCTCATGCGCATATTGTTAAAGCATGGGGAAAGGGGACAATCTGTATATTTGATTTATTATTGTCACATGTATTAGTATACAGTGAAAAGTATTATTTCTTGCATGCTATACAGAAAAAGCATACCGTTCGTAGAGAAGGAGAGGAGAGAGCGCAGAATGTAGTGTTATAGTCATAGCTAGGGTGTAGAGAAAGATCAACTTAGTGCGCAATAGGTCCATTTAAAAGTCTGATGGCAGCAGGGAAGAAGCTGTTCTCGAGTCAGTTGGTACGAGATCTCAGACTTTTGTATCTTTTTCCCGACGGAAGAGAGTACATCTGGGGTGCAGGGGGGTTCTTGATTATGCTGGCTGCTTTTCCGAGGATGTGTAGACGGAGTCAATGGATGGGAGACTGGTTTGTGTGATGGACTGGGCTGCCTTCACAATCCTTTGTAGTTTCTTGTGGTCTTGGGCAGAGCAGGAGCCATACCAAGCTGTGATACAACCGGATAGGATTCTTTATATGCACCATAGAAAGCATCCTCTCCGGACATCACTGGGACATTTTAGGGCCAGATTAAACAACACATCATTCCAAAGAATGTAGGCATTATGCAACGGATTGAGACATATCACAACTTGGTCTGGCTTCTGCTCCGACCAAGACTGCAAGAAACTACTAAGTCTCCTGCTTGCCCCTTGTTACCAGATGCTTTCACGCTGTTGTAGGTATCCAGGCCTATGTGTGCCTGTGAAATCCTACCTGCATTAATTAGCCCTTTATCCCAAGGGCTCTGTGCTGCTTAATATATGTATTTATGGCCCACACAACTTGCTGCACCATTTAAATTGAGAGTCAAGGTACCAAAAACAAAGTGATTTGTTCATCTCTGTTATGTCTGTACTAAGCTGGTGAATAATTGATTCAAAAATTTCAGTCCTGTTTCATGGAAGACTGAGCATGCCAAACTTAGCCCCACTGCATCACGCAGTCCAACAATGAGGTTTACCCGCAATGAATCTCTGAACATGTTGGGTTGCTGCAAGAGTAAATGTCTTTGGTAAAAATGGGACAGGCGAGCAGATCACTTGATATGGTCCATGGAAAGCAGATTGGTCGAGTGTTCTACGTTGTGCTGGAACACTGGACAGAGCAATCTCAGCTGCTCCAAAGCCCCCACTTTCAAATTGTGTGCAAGTGATGGTGAAAGCCTCCGGAGAGGTGCCACCCACCGGGGTGGCAGGGTGGCACAATGGTTAGCCACTGCTGCCTCACAGCCCCAGGGACCCGGGTTCGATTCCTGGCTTGGGTCACTGTCTGTGCGGAGTCTGCACTTTCTCCCCGTGTCTGCGTGGGTTTCCTCCGGGTGCTCCGGTTTCCTCCCACAGTCCAAAGACGCGCTGGTTAGATGCATTGGCCGTGCTAAATTCTCCCTCAGTGTACCCAAACAGGCGCCAGAGTGTGGCAACTAGGGGATTTTCACAGTAACTTCATTGCAGTGTTAATGTAAGCCTACGTGTGACACTACTAAGTAAACTTGAACTTAAAAAGAATTAGCTGTATGGAATTTTAGCTCGGCAGTGCCAATGAATATGCTAATATTAGAGGCACATAGGAGATGGCCTTGGGCACTATGTGGTATACCTGGGTAATTAACTAAGAGTGGAATAGAGAATTCTTGTATGTCATTATTACCAACAAAAAAAATTACGCAACCTTCTTTCATTTCACGTCAAATTGAGGACAGCTAAAAGTATGAGGTGTTCCGTCCCTAGGGAGAGGTCCCTGCCTCACTCACTGTATGCACCCTAACCGTATAGAATGCTTGTACCAATGTGCTTGGTCAGAATAATGGTTAACACAGGGCTTACCATGTCTCCTTATTTGTTTGGTACCAATGTTGTAGACCTATCACCTCCTCATAAATTGCATACAAGCAAACTACAAATTTGGCCCAGCCCACATCATAGAATCATCAAATCCCTACAGCGCAGAAGAGGCCATTTGGCCCATTGAGTCTGCACCGACTCTCTGACAGAGTATCTTACCCAGGTCCTCTTCCCCCACCCTATCCTGGTAACCTCACACGTTTCCCATGGTTAATCCATCCAACCTACTTATCTTGGAACACTAAGGGGCAATTTAGCATGGTCAATCCATCTAACCTGCACATCTTTGGAGTGTGGGAGGAAACCAGAGCACCCGGAGGAGACCGTGCACAGTCACCCAAGGCTGGAATTGAACCTGGGATCCTGGCGCTGTGAGGCAGCAGTGCTAACCACCATGCCGCCCACATGCTCGGCAATGCAGGACAGAGAATATTGTCATTTCAGCAACAGTTGCCCGGATAATTCCGCATGTTTGCTGCTCTTCGCACGTGTTTGGTTTGCAATGAGTAGCTCAGAAAATCTTCGATGTAGAGGTAGAACCCCTTGGTCTCCCTTGACTTAGGTCAGCCTTTGGGATTATATAAAGGATGGAAAAACCAATTGACTAACATTATTGGTGCAAATGCCAGAAGACTGGCTTAAAATAATTAGAAAATTAATCATAGAATAGAATCCCTGCAGTGCTGAAGGCAGCCATTCAGCCCATCGAGTCTGCACCGACTCCCCGACAGAGCATTTGACACAGACGCGCCCCCCTTCCCTATCCCCGTAACCCCATGTAATTACCCCGCAATTCCCCCTTATCCTACACATCTTCGGGCACTAAGGGGCAATGTAGCATGGCCAATCCACCTAACCTGCATATTCTGGGATTGTGGGAGGAAACCGGAGCACCCGCCGGAAACCCACGCAGACGCAGGGAGAACGTGCGAACTCCACACAGACAGCCACCCAAGGCCTGAATTGAACCTGGGTCGCTGGCACTGAGAGGCAGCAGTGGCAAACTGTGCCGCTTGCTGCCCAACAACACATTAGTGAGTGGAATATGCTATTATTGAAGGTGACTATAGAGATAGGTTCACAAAACAGATAAATTTATTTGTGAACCAAGGTAAGATTAGGCGGAGAACATGGTTTAGGTTGGAATCTGTGTTGGATCATTTCTTTTCCCCCCCCAGTTACAAGAGAGTTCCAGTGTTCCTATCTACTCTATGTATTGGGGATCTCCTGGAGCTCAGATTATGATGTGGAGATGCCGGCGTTGGACTGGGGTAAGCACAGTAAGAAGTCTCAACACCAGGTTAAAGTCCAACAGGTTTATTTCGTAGCAAATAAACCTGTTGGAATTTAACCTGGCGTTGTGAGACTTCTTACTGTGCTCAGATTATGGGCAGGTATCCTGCACTCAAATTTTAGCCAGTGCCACTCGTCAAATAGGTGCTCAAAGGGGCAGACAGCAGTCAAGCTGGTGCCATCTTCCAATTAACGCCCCTTTCACCACACTCAGAAGGAATTTCTGGGCTTGAGGCAGAGACTGTTGAATTGCTGATCTTGGGTGCAGAGTGGGGAAACCAGTTTTACACCCTGAGGCTAGATGCTGCATCTTTCTACTCTGTACAGTGCAGCCCCACATGCGTAATTCAAGATCATCTTAAATTTTCATAAAACATTAAAAGTCCTCTATTCTTGTTTTCCCTTTTATTTCCTGCAAATAACAAGGCAGGTTTTCGTTGTGGCTTACCTCTGCAAACATCCTGTACCTAACGGCTTAACTTGTCAACTTTGCCTTTGGCATCCTTCAATTTTAAGTAGAATAACGAATATAAATCAAAAATAATTGAGGCTAATATTCTTAGCTTTGGAATATCTGTACTTGCTTCTGAATGACGGCATAATTAACCATTTGAAAATATGCTGACATGCAGCCACTTGAGGCGATGCGAGCAGGTTCCCTACAGTGTAAATAGAATATTCTCTCACTGATTTATGAGGAAAGTGCACACAAACATAATGGAATGTGAAAAGGACATTATGCCCATCAAACCTGTTCTTTAAAACCCTTCTAATCTGAAGCTCTTGCGCGTATTGTTAACTATGTCTATGGCCCACAGTGACTAAACTATTGGTATTTCTTACAAATTGCTTCCTGTGTTTCTAAAAACCTGATCAAATTGCCTTGTAATCACGCACATACTGTATTACAAATGTGATCTTGCCATTGATCCATTGAAGGTTAGACTAACTTACAACTGGTGTCTTCAGGGTACATCCCACCATTTGATTGACCTTCAGAACTGACTTGATGCTTTCAATAAATTGTCAATAATTGTAACAATACCTTTTAGCTTTCTGGTGTTACCCCGAATCCAATCTATTCATGATAGATCTATTTTGTATTCCCTCTTCAACATTTTGTAACCCCAATTATTAATCGTTTTCCGCACTTCCTTATTTTACATGGATGATATCACTCTGAATATCCTCGATCCTTTATCGTTAGGCTGCGTAGCTTGAGATCAGCATGAAATTTTAATGAGTTACTCTTCGACATATTAATTATGACTAAATGTTTTTGTGCTGTTATAAGAAGGCTGGGATCGCTATTCGGATAAGAAATTCATTAGGGGCATCAAACAAATCCTCATTGACCTCAATCGGCCGAGTTGGTACTTTAAATGACATCCAAATCAATGAAGTGCTGGCACCTTGACATGTCCTAGCTTCTCGGTCTTCTGCTAACAAAAGATTTCCTCACCAGTTTTATAAGGCCCTTGACAAGCTGGCTGCGGACTTACTGGCTTATTTTTTGATTTGATTTATTATTGTCACATGTATTAACATGCATGAGAAGAATTGTTTCTTGCACACTATACAGACAAAACATACCGTTCATGGAGAAGGAAAGGAGAGGGTGCAGAATGTAGTGTTACAGTCATTGCTAGGGTGTAGAGAAAGATCATCTTAGTGCGAGGGAGGTCCATTCAAAAGTCTGATGGCAGCAGGGAGGAAGCTGTTCTTGAGTCGGTTGTTACGTGACCTCAGACTTTTGTATCTTTTTCCCGACGGAAGAAGGTGCAAGAGAGAATGTCCGGGGTGCAATGGGGTCCTTGATTATGCTGGCTGCTTTTCCGAGGCAGCAAGAAGTGCGATGGCCAAATGGTATTATTGCTTGACTATTAATCCAGAAACTCCGCTAACGTTCTGGGGACCCGGGTTCAAATCCCGCCACAGCAGATGGTGGAATTTGAATTCAATTTTTAAAAAAACTCTGGAATTGAGAATCTACTGATGACCATGAAACCATTGGCGATTGTCAGAAAAAAACCCATCTGGTTCACTAATGTCCCTTTAGGGAAGGAAATCTGTCATCCTGCTCTTACCTTACCTGCTCTGGCCTACATGTGACTTCAGAGCCACAGCAATGTGGTTGACTCTCAACTGGCCTCCCAAGGCAACTAGTGATGGGCAATAAATGCTGGCCAGCCAGCGACGCCCATGTCTCATGAATGGAAAAAAAAAGTCAGTCCTTTCCTAGCATTTATTCTGCCGGCTGACTCCAATTTGATGGCATTTTAAAGATGATTCTAAAATAATTTCTGTTATGGTGCAACAGTTCAATTTATAGTTCAAGTCTGTTCACCTCTTCCTTTCCTCTCTGTTTCTCCTTATCTGCTCACTCCCCTGCTGCTTTCTTGGCAACTCTTCTGCTTCCTAAGCCGTCTTTGCAGATATTTGTCCTTTCTTGTCCTCTCTCTCTCTCACACACTGACTTGCACACTCTCTCTCTCCTAACACTGAAATAGCAGGAGCTGCAGCAAACATGAATACTTCTGACTTGACGGTGCTTGAGAGTATTGTGGCGTCCTGTGTAGAAACCTTCTCGCGCACATCACTGAAGAAGGAAGCTGTTTTTGCACAAAGCCGTCGTCTTAAACGACTCTTGCGTCATTTGTCCTGTACGCCATCAGATCAAACACAATAAAATCCATGCCGTTCTTCTGATTTTTGTTACGTGGGACCACTTCAAACTGAAGCCCACAGGTGAAGGATTTCAGTGGGAAAATAAACTTGCTGCTTACACATATTGCACCCACAGTTAGAGACAACATTACGGGAAAGGAAGGAAAGCTGTTTGATCTTCGCTGCCATGCGTCATCTGAAGCACCTCATTTAAAACGATGTCTAACAACAATATCGAGCCATCTGTTGTCATCTATGCTCACAGTTATCCTGTAGAAATCTTGTATATTTGGGTGGAGGTAAATGCAGAGAAGTGGAGATCTTTAGGCATGTCTTGCTCCAGTCATTTTGACAAGAAGGAGCAATGGATTGGATGGGAGAAGACATCGGAAATGTGGTCGATTGGATGAAATGCATTCACAAGAATTTGTTGCCTTTTTCTGTGATTCAGCTTATGCTATTATCTGGCACATTTTGTTGCTAGGGTATTCTGTAAGATTTTCAAATTGCTGCAAGTGTAATGTGTTTACAACCAAACAGAGTTAGGCGTGTATCACCTTTCCAAGAGGAGCCACTCCATTTCCCACTGGTATAAAAGAACTAGGTAAGGAGTCTAACAACACCAGGTTAAAGTCCAACAGGTTTATTTGGTAGCAAACGCCACTAGCTTTCGGAGCGTTGCTCCCTCACCTGACGAAGGAGCAGCGCTCCGAAAGCTAGTGGTGTTTGCTACCGAATAAACCTGTTGGACTTTAACCTGGTGTTGTTAGACTCCTTACTGTGTTTACCCCAGTCCAACGCTGGCATCTCCACATCATAAAAGAACTAGTGCAGGTTCAGGGCCTTTTGGCTAAGATCAAGCTTTAGGTCAAACCCAAGATGGGAGTGCAATGCCTTATCTTGTCAGCTTGGATCTTGTTTGTCTCTCTTTGTGGAGGGGGAGGGGTGGGGGGGAAACCATGAATTGGATTCAACTGGATTTTGAATTTGGTTTTGGTTATTGGAGCAAGCAAGGAATGGGTTTGGGTTTTTCCAGTCCACTCTGAACATTTGTAACTATGGATGGAGTTAACAATTTTTAAAAAAAGTTTTCACTTGTTTTTGCCCAGCACTACTTTTGTAATTTTGAAGCTCTTTGTGTTATTGCGCATCCCAACTTAGGGCTGCAAACATCTGAATAGTGTTACAAGATATGAGTGTTGGCTAGTTAGAAGTGGCTGCCACATCCATTTGGTGCTGATGGAACAAAAGTAATGGCCACCTGTAAATGTTTGCGTATTGAAGCTCACACCTATAAATGAATCTCAACCAGGGCAGGTTTAGGGGGAGTGGTGATTGGCTAATTTGTAAGAAGGGTGGAAATTGGGCGGGATTCTTGATTCTAATTGCTATCTAGTCACTCAATGGCCTAGTGGTATTATCACTAGACTATTAATCCAGCAACTCAGCTAATGTTCTGGGGACCAGGGTTCAAATCCTGCTATGGCAAATAGTGGAATTTGAATTCAATAAAAAAAAATCTGGAATTAAAAGTCTAATGATGACCATGGAACCATTGTCGGAAAAGCCCATCTGGTTCACTAATTTCTTTTAGGGAAGGAAATCTGCTGTCCTTACCTGGTCTGGCCTACATGTGACTCCAGAGCCATAGCAATGTGGTTGACTCTCAATTGCCTTTGGGTAACTAGGGTTGGGCAATAAATGCTGGCCAGTTAAGGAAGAACCTTTGTAGAGGGGGATCAATAACCAGGGGGCACAGATTTAAGGTAAGGGACAGCAAAATTATAGCGGATTTGAGGGAAAACCTTTTCATCCAGAGGGTAGTGGGAGTCTGGAACTCGGTGCCTAAAAGGGTGGTAGAGACGGAAATCCTCACAATTTAGATGAGCATTTGAAATGCCACAGCGGACAAGACTGTGGACCAAGTGCTGGAAAATGGGATTAGAAGAGATAGGTGCTTGATGGCTGGCACAGACACGATGTCTCTGTTCTGTGTTGTACAGCCCTATTACTCTATGCCTTTGAGAAATGGGGTTTAAGAAGTCGGGAGGCTACAGCTCCGTAGAAAGTGAAGATGGAAGGATTTTCTCTAAGGTTGGAATGTTTTTTAATTGTTTCTGGGAGTGAGAGCGTGGCTGACGAGGCTAGCATTTGTTGCCCATTCCTAACTGTTCTTGAGAAAGTGATGGTGTGCCATTCCCTTCAACTGCTTCAGTCCGTCTGGTGTAGGTACACCCACGGTGCGATGGGGACAGGAGTTGTAGATTTTTGACCCAGCGAAGGAGCAGCGATATATTTCCAAGTCAGGACGGTGTGTGGCTTGGAGGAGAACTTGCAGGTGATGATGTTCCCAGGTGCCCGCTGCCCTCTTCTAGGTTCTTCTAGGCGATAGAGGTCACCGGTTTGGAAGATGCCTTCAGAGGAGCCTTAGCGAGTAGTTGAAGGAATATTTTTGAAGAGCAAAACAATCCATTGACATGAGTTAGCATCTTGTGCGTCTTTATTTTGTGTTCCTATGCCAAAGGTGTACAGATTGAAATAAATGAACTGGGACATGTTTTTTCTGTAAGTTGGCCAAACTGTAAAATAAGGCAATTTTGTGAATCCGATCTGGCCGTTGCCTCACCAAGTGTTTGCTCAGTCTTTGGGTGTTTTTTTTGAGCTAGTCCTCAGAGTTTACACTTCAAAAGGACGGTCTGACCAAAATTGTACACCGTCTCAAACGGAACTGCACAACAAAGGCCAAAAAGACTGTTCTATGTTCTGTATTGAGTTCAGCCGATCCTAGTCAAGATGGCACTAAGGACCCGAGAATTGTTCACCCGGCCTAAGCTTTGCTAGAGGCTTAAAAAAAATAGGCCACACTCTCAGCTTCTGACCCTGGCCACCTGGGAGAAATGTGTGGGTGGCCGAGGGTGACGGAATTCGGGTCAGCTGTAATCTTCCTCCAGCATCTCTCGCCCTCTCCTCCCTGTCTATCCGCCATCAACAGTGAGGTGGTCAGCATCTAGCGATGTGCACATGAATAATGGAAAGCATTTGTGAAGCTGTAAGTGTGAGTCAGAATCCTCGGGGAGGAACGGAGGGGGGGTGGGGGGTGGGGAAAAGAAAGATGATGGAGAAAATAAAATTGATTTCAGTGTTTAACAAAAAAAAGAAAAAGAATGGTGTTGCTTTAAATGAAGAAACCCCATTGCTACCCATGCATGATCAGATGTTATATTTTTTTCCACATGGGTGTGTGCTTCCTTCATGAATACGGCGCTCCCTCTGTTCTGTGCTTCAGAATAAGCAAAGAAGTGGAACACAAGAGGATTCTGTATTTAAAGAAAAATAAAAAGCCTCTCTGAAGCTTCGCAGCAGCCTTCTGGTGCCAATACTACAAGGCGAAGCGCAAGAACTTTGCGATGGGCATGTCTCTGTCTGGATCCAAATTATGGACTGTCCTTCATTATCTCGGAGACTGGAATATGCTACAGGAAGCTGGTTCAGCAGATATGGCAGGGAGAGGCCAGAAATGATCCTGTTTCACAGCTTAAGGGATTTTTGTAAGTGCATCGCAATTCAAACAAATTTTCTTTTTTTGCAGAATTGCTGACGAATAGACGGTCAGGATACTTTCCTCTTTCAGGAATTGGCAGAATGCTATTTATATTTTCTAGACGTGTCAGAATGTGTTATAGCTTCAAACGGGTGCTGTAATGACAAAGTACATTTTGGTATTCTGGAACACTGAAATTGAATAGGCCGTAATGCCTTCTCTGTCCAGGCCTTTCTGGTGAAGCAATGCCTAGGTTCTCTTGTGGCCTTTCGGTACAGGGATGTCCATGCGAGCTTTCGAGGAAGTCGGTGAAATGTGCAGGGTTTGTTATTGATGGTGACATTTCTGCAACTACATTTTTGCCCATTCGGAGCAGTAATTTTGATGAATAACTGATTTCCTACAGGTGCGGCACTCTTTCAGAGTCACTCTTTTATCTGTTAGTAAACCTCTGTGGACAAAGGCTTTGCCTGCTTGACTTGGAAACTTAAGTTGTTTCTCTGTCTCCATAGCATTAAACAACGCCTGTCATCTGTGTTTGTTCAAGCATAGACCTCGAGACTTGCGCATTTGACTAAATGCATAGTGTGGGTGGCTGGAAGATTAGACGACTTCAGTAGATCGTTTTATGCATAGAAATTAGAAGTGCAATTTCTGCATAATATTTAACACTTGCAAAACTGGGAGCAATCTGTTGTTGTACAAGGCTCTTCCTGCTTTTGCCTGAGGTATAGACTTGTCTGGTCCCCTCAGTAACTCTTTGAGGCCTATCTCAATGAGTGAGTCCTTTTGATGAATGTGGGAAGCCTAAGAGGGCATCTGTACCAAAACCTGAATCTATCCTTCACTACTTTCCATACGTGAACTTCCCAGCAGGTGTCAATGGATAGCAATTGGTACCAAGAACCCAAAATGTGTCCTCCAGCATCCCCCCTCATGTTTCTATCCAGGCAATCACACGAAGCATTGAGTTTGGGGCCATTCTGGTTTCTGTGCCACACGTAGCAACACTTATATCATAAGCCCTTGGGGGAAGCTCATGGGAAAATGATATAATTCAGCCTTTAAATCCATAACTGTGCATTATTGTATTCTATTTGTTTTAAGTTTCTGGTTTTAAAAACTGGCAGACTTGCAGCTGCCACATCACCACAGCGATGCTGTCAGTTTGAAGGTTATCACGTTGACATGAGCACTTTTATTTTCCCCACTCCTGTCACGCACTGTCTATATTAGCCATTCGAGGCCACATCATGGACAGATGCTGTGTAACCCTCAGCATTATCTTCCCTCCCAATGTGACCTACTCTTGGCCTTTTAAAAAGAAATCTTGGCTCCTTGCTCAACCAGAACTGTTGATGATTATTTTTCCACTTTTCACACCAACCGTCCTCATGGTCTCCCTGAACAAGTGCTTAATTCCTAGTTTGGGTTGAATTGTGCTCTGTTCCTCCAGTCAGTGCAAGCTCGATTATATCCTGCCAGACTCATCCATGTAAGCACCTTGAAGCTGGATTAACAAAAAGACTTTAACCCCAACAATCCCACCCATGTTGAAAGCCAAATTCCAGGCATGACGGGTGACTCAGTAGCGTACAGAGGAATTGCATACAAGTGAATCCATATAATATTTAGACAACGCGGGTTTAATCACTCGGGACACGGTGGCACAGTGGCTAGCACTGCTGCTTCACAGTGCCAAGGACCCGGGTTCAATTCCAGCCTCGGGTCACTGTCTGTGTGGAGTTTGCACATTCTCCCCGTGTCTGCGTGGGTTTCCTCCGGGCGCTCCAGTTTCCTCCCACGCTCCAAAGATATGCGAGTTGGATGGATTGGCCATGCTAAATTGACCCTTAGTGTCAGGGAGATTAGCAGAGTAAATATGTGGGGTTACGGCGATAGGGCCTGGGTGGGATTGTTGTTAGTATAGGCTCGAGGGGCCGAATGGCCTCTTCCTGCACTGTAGGGATTCTTTAAAGTTTATATAATAGTCACAAGTAATGTTTACATTAACACTGCAGTGAAGTTACTGTGAAATTCCCCTAGTCGCCACACTCCCGCGCCTGTTCGGGTCAATGCACCTAACCAGCACGCCGTTCAGAATGTGGGAGGAAACCGGAGCACCCGGAGGAAACCCATGTAGACACGGGGAGAACATGCAAACTCCACACAGACAGTGACCCAAGCCGGGAATCGAACCTGGGTCCCTGGCGCTGTGAAGCAGCAGCGCTAACCACTGTGCTACCGTGCCGCCCCTATAATGAGGAAGCATAAATATTGGTGATAAAGATGGGAATGTGACACTCCCCCCCCCCCCCCCCCACCCCTCCCCTCCCCAGCCATCCTACTTCCCCCATTGTCATTCCTCCTTTACGTGGGTATGTCCTCACTGAAATATCTACTACAACGATATTAGAATATCGCAGCAAGAGTCGGCCTTCAGCTGTTCAACTCTCATGGCTCATCTGTCCCTTAACTCCAGCTCCCTGCCATGGATCCCCTAAAGTCTGTCATTGACCTCAGTTATTAATTGATCTGCTCCCCAGCAGCTTTTTGGAGGGTGGAGAGCATCCCACAACCCTGATATCACGCCTCTCTCGCCACCCCCTCCACTCGTTTCATATGGTTCGATTTCGGGTACACAGCACATTGACCCAGTTGTGCCTTTCAGTTGCGTTCACCACCTGATTTCTTTTCGTGAGGCATGTCCCTCTATTGGAGCGTATGGGAGCTAACCTGAGACCGGCCCATGCCGATCTCACAGTGACGGCCTGGCCAGCGAGCTTCGGTTTCAGCACAGACTGGTACATGTAAATGGCAGAAACCAGTTTCTGGAATGTCACCCTGCCTCCAACTGGCTCTGTGGGAGTACCAGACCCTGCGGGCTTCATTTTCATTCCCCTTTGCGAAGCACTTGAGTGGATTCTGGCGTGCCACTGTCCTATTGCTAATAATGTATTACAGATTTACAGTAATTGGTTAAAAAAAAAAGCAAAAACAACATGAGGAAAAGCTTTTTCACGCACCAGGTGGATAGGACCTGGCCTGCACTGCCTGAGAGTATGGTGGAGGCAGGTTCAGCTGAAGCTTTCAGAAGACAATGAGATAGTTATCTGAAAAGGAAGAATGTTATGGGGGAGGAGGCAGGAGAATGGCATTAAGTCAGTTGCTCACTCGGAGAGTCGGTGCAGACACAATGGGCAGAATGGCCTCCCTTCTGTGCTGTAACCATTCTGTAATCTTGTATGAGGTACAGGCGGCACGGTAGCACAGTGGTTAGCGCTGCTGCTTCACAGCTCCAGGGACCTGGGTTCGATTCCCGGCTTGGGTCACTGTCTGTGTGGAGTTTGCACATTCTCCTCGTGTCTGCGTGGGTTTCCTCCAGGTGCTCCGGTTTCCTCCCACAGTCCAAAGATGTGCGGGTTAGGTTGATTGGCCATGCTAAAAAAAAATTGCCCTTAGTGTTCTGAGATGCGTAGGTTAGAGGGATTAATGGGTAAATATGTAGGGATATGGGGGTAGGGCCTGGGTGGGTTTGTGGTCGGTGCAGACTCGATGGGCCGAATGGCCTCTTTCTGTACTTTAGGGTTCCTATGATTTCTATGATTTGCATACCAAGTTTTAGCCACGGTTGTGGGTGCTTTCTCCTGATGCAGGTACGCAAGCAATGTATAAAAGCAAATTACTACGGATGCTGGAATCTGAAACCCAAAGAGAAAATGTTAGAAAATCTCAGCAGGTCTGGCAGCATCTGAGAGGAGAGAAAAGAGCTGACGTTTCGAGTCCAAATGACCTTTTGTCAAAGCTCAACAAAGGACTTTGACAAATGGACATCAGGACTCGAAACGTCAAGTCTTTTCTCTCCTCACAGGTGCTGCCAGACCTGCTGAGATTTTCCAGCATTTTCTCTTTTGGGTAGACAAGCAATGTAGAGGTTTCAGACTCTTGGGTACTACTCGGATGATTAACTGCCTTATTCAGCAAAACAAGCCCTTTCTTCCTGAAAATCAGCAGGTTGCACACTCTGACCTCCAAATTTAGACTCTTTTCATTCTCCAATTATTTCCAGAACAATTCTGCTCCGTGAGCAAGTCAACAAAATGTCTTAATGCAAGATGGGAGGCAATGGCCTTGTGGTTTTATCGCTAGATTATTAATCCAGAAACTCAGCTAATGTTCTGGGGACCCGTGTTCAAATCCCACCACGGCAGCTGGTGGAAGTTGAATTCAATAAAAAAGTATCTGGGATTAAGAATCTACTGATGACCATGAATCCATTGTCGATTGTTGGAAAAACCCACCGAGTTCACTAATGTCCTTTTAGGGAAGGAAATCTGCTGTCCTTCCACGTGACTTCAGAACCACAGCAATGTGATTGATGCTCAGTTGCCCTCAGCCAACTAGGGATGGGCAATAAATATTGTGATGTGGAGATGCCGGCGTTGGACTGGGGTAAACACAGTAAGAAGTCTCAGGTTAAAGTCCAACAGGTTTATTTGATAGCACAAGCCACGAGCTTTCAGAGCGCTGCCCCTTCATCAGGTAAATAATAAATGCTGGCCAGCCCCATGTCCCACGAATGAATAACAAAAATGAAGGGCACTTATATTTCAGCTAAAAGAGCATTTTATTTATTCATGGGATGTGGGTACCACTGTGAAGGCCAGGATTTTTACTGCTCTCCCTAATTACCCTTCAGAAGGACTGCAGTGTATACAGTTTTAAGGCATTTTATTTCTATTTGTATCATCCATAGAGATGCCTGGGCTATTTTTAATTTAGTACATGTTGGTGAGGTCATTCATCGGGATTAAGATTTGCACCCAGCAGTGACGCTAACTTGCTGTAGGGGCTGCTGACTATCATACAAGGAAAAGCTTGATAGTCCTTGCCGACCCTAGGCCTGTACTCAGTCTAGCTGGATTCTTTTGACTAACGTGCAGACTTGAAGGGATGGGAAGCTTGCTTCCTGAAATCTGTGCCTGTAGGAAGGGATTAACCAGTGAAATATTCAGTGACCTGAATGCTTTCGATTAGTGTGGTTGTACTCGGTATTCCACAGGAAGGGATTACTAATATGTGTCACTTGGATTAGAGCCATTTCAGTGACTCAGTGTCACATGTCCGTGTGCAATGGATGGGTAAAACAGCTGATCACCAACTGCCGTTGTGGTCAAGTGGTCGGACAATCCCGACAGGTGGAAGCAAAGGGGGAGGGGGAGGAAGAGCAAGACAGACTCCATTGGCAGAAAAATTCAATTTTATCACTTTTTATAATGCAGCCCTTTTTAACTTGCTGCAAAAGCCCTGCTTCTTAACATTAATCCGAGCTTAACCGACATCCATAGCTGAAGTAAATCTGAAGAATCCAACCTTGTTTCAAGGCGCAAGGCAAAAGCGTGTAAGGAGTTGGCGATGGAATGGGCATCATCTAATTATTGAATTTTTGCAGTGCAGAAGGCGGCCATTTGGCCCATTGAGCCTGCACCAGCAACAATGCCACACAGGCCCTATCCTTGTAACGGGTGGCACAGTGGTTTACACTGCTTCCACACAGAGCCAAGGACCTAGGTTCAATTCCCGGCTTGGGTCACTGTCTGTGCAGAGTCTGCACTTTCTCCCTGTGTCTGCGTGGGTTTCCTCCGGGTGCTCCGGTTTCCTCCCACAGTCCGAAAGACATGCTGGTTAGGTGCACTGGCCGTGCTAAATTGCCCCTTAGTGTGCCCGAACAGGCGCCGGAGTGTGGCGACTAGGGGATTTTCACAGTAACTTCATTGCAGTGTTAATGTAAGCCTATTTATGACTAATAAATAAAGTTTACTTTAAGTATTTACCCTGCTAATCCCCCTGACACTAAGGGGCAAGTTAGCGTGGCCAATCAACCTAACCCGCACGTCTTTGGACTGTGGGAGGAAACCGGAGCACCCGGAGGAAACCCACGCAGACATGGGGAGAATGTGCAAACTCCACACAGTGACCCGAGGCCAGAATTGAACCCGGGTCCCTGGCACTGTAAGGCAGCAGTGCTAACCACTGTGCCACCGTGTTGCCGAATAGTACTATAGCAATATCACAAGAGGATCTTTAAAAAAAATCTGAAATGCATAACAGGCATGAGTTCACAAGATACTTGGATTGGAAAGTCCATTCGGGCCATCTTTGAACATCTGACCGGAAGTCTCCTTCTGCTGCAATATTTCTTAAATGAATTCATCTTTCTACTTCCATTATCCACAAGTGTTCTATTTATTGATCACTCTGAAAAAACATTACCCACATATCAATCATAAATTTGCTCTCATTTCCCCCACCCCTCACCCAAATTTGAACCTGTGTCCCCCAATCATACTCCGACCACCTGGTTGTGGAATCGGTTCCCATTTTTTCTACTTTAAAATTATCTTTTGGGTTGCTCCCTTGGCAGGATTGAAAGCTCCAAGGGACTGGATTTTCCGTTTCGGGTTGGGGGGGTGGGATGCCCAGACGCTGGCGACAAATGTGGACCCCGGCTCTGCACCAGACCGGGAGCGGTAACCGAACATCAATTTTTCTGCAGAATTGGTCACTTGTGGCCGGATGGCCCACTTGCAGCCCGGGTAGCCATTTCTTTCTGACCTTCCCAGAAATGGTTCTGTGGGGGCGGGGGCGGGATGGCATCCGCAAACTGGCATGTCATCTCAAAGCATGAAATTATGTGCCTGCCTGCCTCAATTCCTGCCCCACGTTGCTTCTGCCTTTCCTCATAATTTTGGATCAGCCTTGTGACTCTTCTGCACCACCCCTCATATTTACCCTCCTAGTCCCCCTGACACTAAGGGGCAATTCAGCATGGCCAATCAACCTAACTCGCACATCTTTGGACAGTGGGAGGAAACTGGAACACCCGGAGGAAACCCACCCAGACATGGGGAGAATGTGCAAACTTCACACAGACACTGACTTAAAGCCGGATTTGAACCCGGGTCCCTGGCGCTGTAAGGCAGCAATGCTTGCCACTGTACCACCATGCCACCCATGGACCGGTGCCTACGTTCACCACACTTGACCCCCTAGATCTTTCAACTTCATCCTGAATTATTTCAATGACTTCCATGAAGTTTTTTTATTGTCTGTTTTTCCTTCCTATTAGTAAGGACTTGTCCACATTAAATTTCATCTACCATTGTTTTGCCCACTTCTTTTTATATTTTTGAAATTTCTAAACTCTATTCTACAATTCTAGTGTCCCTTCTGGTTCAGTATCATTGCAGACTTTTCATTGAGTTTCTGACTCCCAAGTCAGTGACATGTATTTTAGAAAGTTGTGTTCACAACACATAATCCCCAATCAGTATCTAACGGGGTACAAAAAAATAATTTGTGAGGAGACTTTATTGGAAACTTGCATTTTAATTAAAAATTAATTGCCCGCAAACTGCAAGATCAAGGAATCAAAATACTTCAGAAACAAAGATATGGATTGTGGACAAGTTGTGGTGTTGCAATATTTCCCTGAAGGTAGCCTATCATTAAAGCCTTCCTCCGCTTCTCCAGTCCTGCTTTGTTCTATTTTATCAACACATCACATAGTTAACATATTTTTACTGTTGATTGAAATGTTCTGTTATTAAAGTACATAAGTGACATACTGGATAAATTACAAAGTATTTGTGAAGCAATAGAAGGATGAGCAATATCCTTAACAACATGCCCCAACTCCTTGGGGAAATGACTAAGCAAGATATCACCATCAGATAAACATGCGTTGGAAAAAGAAAGGATTGTGTTTGTAACAAATGGAAGTGGGAACAAAAAGGACCAAAATTCCAGCAATCTGTTGTTCCAAGTTGGTGGTGTCCCTTCACAGTCAATCCAGTCATAACTTGCAGCACTTCAGGGTTCATTTATGACATGAAAGTCAAGTGGGGTATTTATTTTTAAGTCGGAGCTTTTGCAGTCTGCAGATTGCCAATACCAGTTACTGGATTGTTTTTAAACTTGGGTTTTAGCATAGTCTAGTGAAGGTGAAGAGTGCAAACGGTCAGACTGCAGTGGATAGGACAGAGTGATCCTCACATTAAATAAACATATTGGCCCTGATTTTACTGGCACAGTCGCCCCGAAATCAGGGCAGGTGAGGTTCGGCAGAACGGCATTGCCCATTGGCCTCAGGCACAATCTTACGAGCCTCGAGCGGCCGTGCTGGTAAAGTCAGAACCACTGAGTGCAACATTAAGTTGCGTCATTGCCGTCGACTATCTCTTGATTCCAGGCTGACTTCTACTCTGTATCAGGAGTTTTTCCATGAGTCCTCACAGGCTGACTCTCGACCCGCAGATCTTTGGGCATGAAGCAGGACATCCCATGAGATAGTTCAATCCCGAGTGTAGGATTTTGTTCCTTTTCTTGTCTTCTCTGCCTCATTACGACATTGGGCCTTGGCGTGATGCTGTTTGATGGTCAGGTTGTCAGCATTCTGACCGATTGGTAGCAACCTCCTTCCAGTTATTAATTTCAATGCCACCATACTTCAAAGCAGCAAAGACTGTTTTCCCCCACCAGGTTATGTTCTCTGAACTCTCAAATGGCCAACTGTAATAGGTCTTCGGAGGCAGAAGTCCCTTCACCAACATCCCTTTATTTACAAACTCTAACAGCAGCACACAGAGCACTAGCAATTAGCAAACCCCCTCCAGGGGTGTCAGAGGAACTGATTCTCCTGGTTAATTACAAGGCAAAGACTCCCTGATTGGCCCATCAATTGGATCCTTAATCAGGGAACTTTTTTTTTCCCCCCAACAAAATCAAATTAACCTGGGGACAACTCAAAAGGGGCAACTCCCTAAAAGGAGGGGAACCGCCCAAAACAATAAATAAAGCGGAAAGGAAACTTAAAACATCAAATTAAAATGCGATTAAAGGGAGTCAATAAAACACCCCAGTCCCTGCGGTGCCCAGTGGGCACGGAAGGCATTCACAGTGCCCTCGGACACCGCATGCTCCCTTTCCAGGGACACCCGGCCGCGAATGTAGCTGCGGTAGAGGGGCAGATTGTCGGGTTGGACGACCCCCTCGATCATCCACTGCCTGGCCCTGTTGGATCCTTAATCTGGGAGTTCATACTCCAATAGGCCAACCTCAATGGTCTGATCGAAGTCATTACACCAATGTTCCAGGAGAGGACAAAGAAAACACTTGGGTTGTGCAAATGAGGGAAGTCCCTGATTTGATGCCAGGTTTGTACAGGGTTAGCTAATCTCAGCCAGAGCAGCAGTGAATAAGCTGCCATCACTCCCCGCACTACCGGGCTAGGGAATGGGAAGGTCAGTCAGTATTCCCACTCCAGAGTGCTATTCAGCGAGTTGTGTGGAAATTGGTTGAGAACAGAATTGACTGCAGTGTGAATTATGAAGGACATTTCTGTAAGCAGCCTGACTTAGGCCTTGATTTTTTTTTTACAATCAGATTCAGTTGCAAGTGCCAGTACAGCTCATTCCAATTGTTCACTGCCAACATATGGAAAGGGGATCTGAGAAATATTTAATTGGACCACAGAAAGGCATCCTGTATGTCACTTACTGCCAAAAGACCAAATAACAACACTGCAATAACCAGCTCACATTTTGAAATCAGAAATAAGTTAAAGGAATAGCTTTTAACATAACTGCTCCTCCCTTAACAACGTGCTACATTTTAGAGAGCGCGGACTATGCTGAGTTTTAAAACTACCAACAAATTAATCTTCCATAGCATCTGGCAGCACCGTGGCAGAGTGGTTAGCACTGCTGCCTCACAGCGCCAGGGACCTTGATCAGTTTGGACCAGTGAGCTGACGAATGGTGGATGGAGTTTAATTTTGCGAGGTGATGCATTTTGGTCGATCGAACCAGGGCAGGACTCACTCAGTTAATGGTAGGGCATTGGGGAGAATTATAGAACAAAGAGATCTAGGGGTACAGGTTCAAAACTCCTTGAAAGTGGAGTCATAGGTGGACAGAGTGGTGGTTTCATTGGTCAGAACATTGAATACATGAGTTGGGACGTCTTGTTGAAGTTGTACCAAGACATTGGTAAAGCCACACTTGGAATACTGTGTTCAGTTCTGGTCACCCTATTATAGAAAGGATATTATTAAACTAGAAAGAGTGCAGAAAAGATTTACTAGGATGCTACCAGGACTTGATGGTTTGAGTTACAAGAAGAGGCTGGATAGACTGGGACTTTTTTCTCTGGAGCGTAGGAGGCTTAGGGGTCATCTTAAAGAGGTCTATAAAATAATGAGGGGCATAGGTCAGCTATATAGTCAATATTTTTTCCCAAAGATAAGCGAGTATAAAACTAAAGGGCATAGGTTTGAGGGGAGAGATACAAAAGGGCCCAGAGGGGCAATTGTTTCACACAGCGGGCGGTGAGTGTCTGGAACAAGCTGCCAGAGGTAGTAGTAGAGGCGGGTACAATTTTGTCTTTTAAAAAACATTTACAAAGACAGTTACATGGGTACGATGGGTATAGAGGGATATGGGCCAAACGTGGGCAATTGGGACTCGCTTAGGGGTTTAAAAAAGGGGCGGCATGAACAAGTTGGGCCGAAGGGCCTGTTTCCATGCTGTAAACCTCTATGACTCTATGACCTAAATTCTCCCTCAGTGTACCTGAACAGGCACTGGAGTGTGGCGACTCAGGGATTTTCGCAGTAACTTCATTGCAGTGTTAATGTAAGCCTACTTGTGACAATAATAAATAAACGTTAAAAAATAAAATCTTTCGCTTCTCTTATTAACCGTTATGCCTCATGGTAATAGTTGTCTACTATCCATTGCACTTTTTCTTTAGATCTTTTGTGCAGTCTTCCACACCTTTTTTGTTTATCTCCCTCCCTTCCTTTTTAATGCCTCCCCCCTTCCATCTATTCGCCTCTTGGTTCGTTACCTTTCTCTTCACCTGCCCTTCTCTCCTTTCTCCCCCTCTCCTTGCTCTCTCTCCCTCGTTCCCTGGCACTCTGACTCCCTCGGATCCCTCGCCCTGATTTTCTCCTTTTTGTTTCATGCCTCGTTACATTAACATGACAGCATGGGAACCAAATGGTTTGATTTACAGGCTCAGCTAACACGAGATGAGATCATATCGCTGGCACATGATCGAACTGTGATTTTTAAACTGAGATATAATTGTGTCCCTTTTGGTCCCTGGAGTGTTTTGTGACGTTGACAGATGTGGTCTTTCTTGTGTCACAAATCACTTGAAATCAGCCGTTTACAGCCTCTATCTTCTTCCATTTTGGTTACAAAGGGCAAAGTGACCAGATAAGACCTGGCTTTCAAATTTCATCTTTATTCTCTCTTAAACACATTCCCGTATATAATCTGATGGAATCCTGGTGGTGTCAGAATGTCCAACACACAATGTCAGCTTTATTTGTATCGTATGCAGAGGAAGAAAATTATGTTAGACTTCTTTTTTGCTTTGCGACATTTCTCCGAAAGCTGTATGTCAAAGCAAAATACTGTATTCACAGCACATTGCACTTTTGATATCTTATCCACAGTGTGCCTTGGCATGTAGCAGAGAGCAGTGGATGGCATGAGAATGAACCTGGCAGTTTCTGTTAGCTGCAGTTGCCCGGGGGTGGGAGTGTAGGTGTTTAGAAAGATGTTATTAATGGATTTTTGGCTCACCCTCTTTCTCGCATGCAGACCTTGAACATTGAAGGGAGATTTGAGCTCGAATAAGGGACGTTTTATTATAATCTGCTGATGGTGCTGTGATACGTAATTTCACAAGGCCGCAGGAGACAATGCAGACTTGCGTCAGAGTGGAGTAACGACTGCTGTAGCGTGTTTGTGAAAACAAGGGCCCACACTGATCAACGCAGAAGGAATTGCTCTATAATAGAGCAGCCCTGCTAAATTGCCCAGTGAGCAATTGAAAGATTCTCACCGACTGTGTATAGAAAGCACAAACCGTTTCTTGCTTCTGTATTCAGTCAGCAACCAGCTCCGTGTTCTAAATGTGCCCAAAAACTGGCAGATTTCCGAACACCAGCAGTGTAAGCATTACATTGCCAGCCTGTATCTGCTGACCGCAAGATCCAAATGGCTTTTTCTGGCACCCTGTTCTTGACCAGTCATTACGACCACGCTGTGCTCTGTCTGTCTGCTTATCTGACATGGTCATGTCTGAAAAAGATTTTCTCAAACAAAACGCCACAAATGCCGAAGCCTCTCGGCTTCCCATTGAGAGCTCTGCTCCCAGGTTCCATCGCCTGTCCTGATGTCTCACTTGGGCTGAACTCAACTCTCTGATTATTTCTGGGGTCCCGATTTGACACTTGCCTTCTTCCAATCCCATGTCCCACCCAACATCAAGGTTGCCTGGTTCCAAATCCGTTGTCTCACTTTCCTCCAATCTTTGTGACAAGCCTATGAGTGCTGAAGCCCTTAGCACCATCCCGCTCACCGCTCAATGTAGTCTAACATTCCCCTCCTTGGTGTCCCCACTCAGTCCCACATTTACTGAACAGCATGAAAGCATCCCCGTTTAATCCCACACGCTTTCTGGCCTTGACAAGGACTGATGCCAACTTAGAGCTGACATAGGTCTTGATCTTGCCCTCTGCTCCTTCCCTGTACCCCTCCTAGAATCTCTACAGTGCAGAAGGGGGCCATTCAGCCCATTGAGCCTGCACCCGACTATAAACCCAACGTAATCCCCATGTATTTACTCTGCTAATCCCCCTGACACTAAGGGGCAATTTAGCATGGCCAATCCACCTAACCCGCACATCTTTGGACTGTGGGAGGAAACCGGAGCATCCAGAAGAAACCCACAGGGAGAACATGCAAACTCCACAAAAGTTGGAATTGAACCCGGGTCCCGGGTGCTCTGAAGCAGCTGTGCTGACCACTGTGCCACCCTGATGCCCTCCCCGTACCTCTGCGCCAGCCCCTAACCTGCTGCATCTCCAACCTCCTGACAAAAGGTCATTGGGGTGAAAGGTCAGCGCTGTTTCTGACCCCACAGGCGCTGCTCGACCTGCTGAGTCTTTGCAGCTTTCTCTGTTTACGCTGTTCCACGCGCACAACTGCACTGCTTCTGAAGCTGACCCTACCTTGAGGCAGAGGGTTTCAATTAGATGTATTCCAAATACTGCAAACAAAATTTATGAAGGTCAGCGCAGAAGGTCGCTTCCACTTTAATTTTTAGCGCCGAACTTTAATGTAAATAACAATGATTATCAGGAGCCCAGTTCCTGTTGGCAGAATGGCATTTTGAATTTCTCATGCCAGAGCTTGCATTCAGTGCCTGCCTCTACAAAGCGTTGGCATGGAATGGTGTTTTTCTACATACCTTTGCACCGGTATCCATCCCAGTTAAGCACACACTAGGATCCTAATTAAACCTCCGGGGGCAAAGAATTACTGACACAACATAAAGCAATCTATTTGTGCCGTGTGTTGTTTTTTTCCACCTCTCTTCCTAAATATTGCATGATTTGTTTACATGAAAATCTCAGGAGATCTCAGCTATTATATGGTAACAGATTCACAAATCACTGGCTTGGGAATACTGAGTTGAGGTTCTTTTTTTTTGCCATATAAGGTGTCTCTGTGGAAGGTGGCCTGCGGAATCTCAGCAGCGAAGATGACGGTGCATCAACTCTCTCCGTCTAAAGGTACCCCTTCCAAACGGAGGCAATACTTCACGTCAACATGTGTGTTCTTTTTCGACTGAAGAGAAGTTAAGTAGACAATTGTTTTGCGCTTGAGCTTTGAATGAAGGCCCATCAGTATTTGTTTACGATGTGTAAGTGCGGGTGTATGCAAGGGCACGGTTTGCACTCAGCTTGCATCAGGTTCTCGGGTGAAATTTCCACCATGGGACAATGAAGACTTAACCTCATAATGGACATTTTATGTTTGCTTCTGTCTTTTCAGTAGTGAGCGCATATATGTTGTGTCCCCACTGCTACAAACTTTATGCATCTGTCCTTCACCCAAAAGTGTAAGGAATTGGCCGTGGAAATATCATAGAATCCCTGCAGTGCAGAAGGAGCTATTCGGCCCATCGAACCTGCGCCGACTACAATCCCACCCAGGTCCTATCCCCATAACCTCACAGATTGGTTCGATTCCCGGCTTGGGTCATTGTCTGTGTGGAGTTTGCACATTCTCCTCGTGTCTGCGTGGGTGTCCTCCGGGTGCTCCGGTTTCCTCCCACAGTCCAAAGATGTGCGGGTTAGGTTGATTGGCCATGCTAAAATTGCCCCTTAGTGTCCTGAGATGTGTAGGTTCGAGGGATTAGCGGGTAAATATGTAGGGATACGGGGGTAGGACCTGGGTGGGATTGTGGTTGGTGGAGACTCGATGGGCCAAATGGCCTCTTTCTGCACTGTAGGGTTTCTATGATTTCTATGATTTACCCTGCTAATCTCCCTGACACCAAGGGGCAATTTAGCATAGCCAATCAACCTAACCAGTACATCTTTAATGGGCAGCATGGTGGCACAATGGTTAGCACTGCTGCCTCACAGCGCCAGGGACCCAGGTTCGATTCCTGGCTTGGGTGACTGTCTGTCCGGAGTCTGCACGTTCTCCCCGAGTCTGCATGGGTTTCCTCTGGGTCCTCTGGTTTCCTCCCACGGTCTGAAAGACATGCTGGTTAGGTACATTGGCCATGCTAAATTCTCCCTCGGTGTACCCGAACATGCACCGGAGTGTGGCGAACAAGGGATTTTCACAGTAACTTCATTGCAGTGTTAATGTAAGCCTACTTGTGACACTAATAAATAAACTTTAAAAAAACTTAATACCTTGGAGTGCGGGAAGAAACCAGAACACCCAGAGGAAACTCTCACAGACACAAAGAACATGCAAACTCCATGCAGACAACCACCCGGGCCCGGAGTTGAACCCGGTTTCCTGATACTGGGAGGCAACAGTGCTAACCACTGTACCACCCAAAACAATAGTGCCCAACGTGGGGCTCGAACCCACAACCTTAGGATTAAGAGTCTCGTGCTCAACCAACTGAGCTATTCAATCAGTTAACTGAGCTAGTCAGGCAGTTGTAATATAATCATAGGGAGCCTATATGCACATCTCATTCTCCAGTGATCCAGGCTACAGAACGGCTAAGTGCAACGATCTCTTTAACAAAAGTGAGCCTGGCGGCACAGGCGCCCAAATGCAAATATGTAAATCAGGGCAATCTCGATCTGCAGCCACACCTTGCATTAGTTTGGGTGTTGTAAGTGCAAGTGTTTGCTGCGCACACATTCCAGTCTGCATTCAAACCTGTGAATTGGAGATAACGCCACCCGCAACTGTGACCGTTCTCACATTTTGATGAGGATAGTTTTTGGTTTGAAGCCGCAGGGTTGGGTGTATGAGGCTGATGGTTGTTGCAGCTTGTCCCAAATTCCAAGATGGAGGAGGAGCAGCCAGCCCACACTGCCTGAGAGTTCAATAATACGTTGGAATTAACTATGCCTTGGCAGTGAAAATAGGGGAACTACCAGAGGGAGCTTGTTAACATTCATTGCCCTGCCTCTCTCGCTTCAAGTGATTTATACAGAAATGGGCCTTTGGGCCCTATGTTGGTGTTAACCCTTTGCCTGAGCTCCCTCACAATTACATTTATTTCTCTACCCCCTTCTCAGCACAACCTTCTGTCCCTTTCTCCCCTGAGAGTGTTCTCTTCAATCTGACTTCTTGCTGTTCCTTATTTTTCCCTCTGCCCCCTGGCCAAAAGAAAAACATTTGCCGGAACCACAGAATCCTTAGGGGGCAGAAAGAGGCCATTCGGCCCATCAGGTCTGCGCTGACTCTCCGAAACAGCCCAAGCCCTCCACCCTACCCCCCTAACTTCATGCATTTACCATGGCCAAGCCACTTAACCTGCACATCTTTGGACTGTGGAAGGAAACCAGAGTAAGTTTGCCCAATACATTTCACAAATGAATAAAATGCTGTACAAAAAATCCCAATGATGGACATCTGGGGAACAAAGTGGAGTTTCCTTTATTCTGGAACTGTTTTCTTTTGTAACATAAAACCTTTCACATGAGGAAGTTGCCCTTTTTATTGGTTCACTGTTTCTTCCGTCATAGAATCCCTATCGCCAGTTGGCCCATCAAGTTCACACTGACTCTCTGACCCAGTATCTTATCAAGTCCCTCTTCCCTGCCCTATCCCTGTAACCCCACATATTTACCATGGCTAATCCATCTAACCTACACGTCTTGGGCCATTGAGGGGCAATTTACCGTGGCCAATCCACCTAACCTGCACGTCTTTGGATTGTTGGAGGAAACTGGAGCACCCGGAGGAAACCCACGCAGACACGGGGAGAAACTCCACACAAACAGTTACTCAAGGGTGGAATTGAACCCGGGTCCCTGGAGCTGTGAGGCAGCAGTGCTAACCCCTCGTGTCTCTGGTGATTAAACCTGCATTGTCTGAATATTATATGGATTCAGTTGTATGTAATTCCTCTGTATACCATTTTAACAGGTACGAACACATTTTTCTCAAATGATTTCATTTAAATATGTGGGCGAAAGAATCGCCTAAATGTATGTTGAGCATTTGTTTGCAAATGTTCGCACGTTATAATTTTGAAACCTTAACATTTTTATTCTGTTTCGTTGTGCCTGCCTTCGTCCCTGTACGTAGACTCAGTCAATACTTTGGGAATCTTGATTGTCCACAAATGTTCATTATTTACCAGGACCAGGTGTTCCAAATGTGAAGGAGTTGGAGGTTTACGCTGTGTGACAGTATTCTGGAAATACACAGCAAGCCATTCTGAGCCTGGAAGAGAAATGTGTCTGGGGGGGGGGGGGAACCTTTCATTGGGATTGGCTGCTTTAGAGCAGATAGTCCAAAATGCTCAACCGTGGATAACATGTGGTGCAAGAGTCAATTATTAGGGGGCACAGGTTTAAGGTGCGAGAGGGAAGGTTTAAAGGAAATGTACGAGGCAAGTTTTTTTACACAGAGGGTGGTGGGTGCCTGGAACTCGCTGCCGGGGGAGGTAGTGGAAGCAGGTACGATAGTGACTTTTAAGGGGCGTCTTGACAAATACATGAATAGGATGGGAATAGAGGGATATGGTCCCCGGAAGGATAGAGGGCTTTAGTTCAGTCGGGCAGCATGGTTGGTGCAGGCTTGGAGGGCCGAAGGGCCTGTTCCTGTGCTGTAATTTTCTTTGTTCTTTGAAGCTACAAAAGGCATAACCATAATGAGGCTGCCCTCTAGTTTTAACCAATACGCATCAAATGCTATAATAACACACATAATATGTATCTCACACTGGTAATTAAATGGTGTTCATGATGTAACACCATGCACCAAATCTGTCACTGGAAAGCCAGACAGCAAACTTTTTAAGAGTGCCATGGGACTCCAGTTTCTCACTTTAGAATCATAGAATAGAATCCTTACAGTACAGAAGGAGGCCATTTGGCCCATCGAGTCTGCACCGACAACATCCCACCCATGTCTATC